>NC_081413.1:60822942-61127354 GCF_030272615.1 Cryptomeria japonica | reverse complement strand
GGCAGACTTTGGCATTCTTCATGTCATTATCAATTGCACTTACATTTTTTATTTTTAACATTCTCTTAAATAGGGGCATCCAAAAATGTATTATGATAAACAATTTAGCTTGTGGGCTAGCAAGATCTTGGCTCTAAAATCATTGTAATAATCTTAACTAAAATAAAATTATAAATTTATTTAAATAATGAAAAAAATAGTAAAATATGAGACTAAATTTAAACATTAAAAAAATTAGAAGCTAAATATAAAATCTTTCATGAATAATCATATAGATTTTCAAAGTTAGTAATAAATCTATGAACCCAATTTCACTGACTTCCAAAAAAAAATCCATAATATTATTCAATTGTTAATTTTAGGTTTCATATAATAGAATATGTTGATATGGCAACAAAAATCCTATGAATAAAATATAATCTTCTTTTATAACTAATTTTAACAAATCTATTTTTAGAAAATTTCACTCACACAAAACAATTTGACACAATTTTTTTATCAAAGCAAAAGAAGAATCCTCCAACACCTAGAACTCATAAGAACTAAAAAATATTAAGTGAAATCTATAATAAAAATATTCACACAAAAAAAATTAAAAGCATACACTCTATCTCCAAACTGAAATCAAATGCTCTCAACAACAATAGCTAATCGAGCAAAGTAAAATCAAAATAAAATTATTTAAACACCTAAAAAAATCAAGGCCCTTCCCTACTTTAACAATTAGAAACTAGAAATTACCGTTGTGAGCAAAAAATTATCAAACTCGACATGATACCTACAACTAGCAATCCTACAAACACACCAAAATCTTAAAATTTACAATTATTTGATCTCAGGTACAATTCATGAATTAAACTACCTCCATAATCATAGGGGTCGCTCAAACAACTTATAAAAAAATAAAATTAGCAAAACTGGCTGAATGAAGTTTCTAGGCATGATTAAATAGAAACAAACACCAATTCAGGCATCCAAGACAACCTATGCCATAAGTATGAAGGAAGTTTTTGAATTACAAATTATTAATTTTTTTAGTGGGTAATATTTATCAATTGACTATTATTTGAAATTTTGGAATCAAAATTTGGCTAATAATTCTAGTTTTAAGGTGAACTAAATAGCTACATTTTTTCAAAATTTTATTTTAGTCTTATTTAAATCGTCAAAGAATTAATTTAATTTAATTTTTGAGATCAAAGACTTGTCACAATCTTTTTTACATGATTGGATTAGATTCACCAAACTTTTATAATTTATCGTAGGCATCAAATTAATTTGCCAATAATATATCATAATTGTTAGTTACTTTAGGGTTATATCAATAATCTTTAGTATCCACAATTGATTTAAAATATACCCACAAGTTGTAATGTATGGGGGTTGAAATTGCTTTTCAATTGTTGGTCCTATGGGGGTTGAAATTGCTTTTCAATTGTTGGCCTAAATGGAAATCATTGTTTTAAAGGCAATTTTGTGTCACATGAGTGTTACAAATTGTTGATACATTTTATTTAACAAAATACATAAATAGCTACTAGATTATTTTAAATTAATGGTAGTAACTAAATAAAGTAGAGTCTACCTCTTAAACTCATTAATCATTTCTACCTTAAGGCCTCCACTTTTCTATAAGAATTTGTTTTTTTAAAATGAAAGGATTTGCAATAGTAATTAATGTACACTCTTATTATTTTTCAAGATTGTCAATATTTTCTACCAAAATTTTTAATGTTAAAAAAATTACCAATAACATTAATATTTTTTCGAAAAAAGAAAAGATTCGTTTCTATCTCCATAAAGTGCCAAATTGATTCTAGCAACTTGAGCATCCAATCATATAAAAATACCATAACTACAATCCCACCAAAAAGACTCAAATAGCTCCAAGAAAATCTCACATCTTCGAGAAAGTGGGAAATTACTCTTTTAAATAAGTGTTATTTTTTCTAAAGTAGGATATGAGAAATTTTTAGTATGGAAAACTTGAATTGAAGTCTTAATGACCAATTTTAAGCCGATGGAGTATGGGATTAATTTATTCCACTTGATTCAAATAACTATGTACAACCCACTTTTGGTGGCAAAGTTGAGTCATACATGGATCAAACCTCCAAATTTCAAATGCATAATATATGGGCTAAAGTGGCCTTTTCTTGAAAATTCATTTTTTTAATTATTTTTCCATCTTGTTGGCCTTGGGAATTGGGGATAGAAAGTTGTCTTTCAATATGAAGCCTTACCTGGAAAGTGGTTCGAATGATAATGTCTACCAAGGGTTTTACTATCAAAGCATAACAACTAGAAAAGTGAAAGAATTATTGAGCTATTATCATGGCACATTCAACTTTATTTGAAATTATGTTAAGGCTAGCCTATAAATTAGTCAAGATGTACCACTCTATATTATCTTCCTGGCATCTAATTAGAGTCCGAAAGTACACTTTATTGTACATATACAACTGAACTTCCCCTTATGAATTGTGAGAAAATTTAAAATATCATAATGTTTTTTAAAAAAGAAAAATAATTTTTTTTGAAAGAGAAAAAAAAAAAATTATATGATTTAACTATTGTATCTAATTCCCTCTTTGGATCACATTACACAAGTTAGAATCCCTCTAACTAAGAGCTTCAGAATTGGCATAGAGGACCATGGGATCAACCAAATCATTTTAATTGTGGACATCTTCCACATGTCTCCATACATCACACAGCTGCTGAGATTGGCTTCATTGTATATCTATTGTCATGATTATAGCCTGAAGTTGATGATGATGGGCTCCGTGGTATTCTTATGAGAGGAACAGTAAAGTCCTAGTTTGAGTCCCAACTACCCAGTGTAAGGTTAATAAATTCTATCCTACAAAGGCGACCTACAAATGGAGGGTCAATCCTGACTGCTGGTGAGATAGAAGGTCGTAATTATCCACTTTCTCAGCATGGCTTGAAGTGGAACAGAAACAGAATGTGAATATGTCTTCTATGGCTTTGCAGGTAAGTCTTGCAAGAAAAACGCTTAGATAGGCAGTCATCATACATTATTTGCTCTTTGTAGTTTTCCAGTCTCATACAACATCGATATCTACTGCAATTTTTCATTTTGAACACATTTTTATGCGCGCTGTTGTGTTCTTCAAAATGGCAGAGATCGTGTTGGACTCCACAATGGCAGTCAAGGACCTAAAGACCGCTTTATGATGGCTGAATTCCCTTGTGCTCATTTTTTATAATATATTTCAATCGTAAGGGAACACAAACACAATAACTATTCTGTACTATATTCCACTGAGAGTAGGACAGATCATCCTCTAGACAGTAGCGTACTGAGTTACATAGGTTGGAGATTCTATAAAAAGGACACAGTGTTTCAATAATTCAGTACATTATGATAAATCTAGATGGATACGGTGATGATTACAATGAATTATAAAAAGCATTCAAAAAGGTTGCAGAAGAAAGATAAGATAGCACTAACATATTAGACTTTCACAAGCCGGAATTGGAGGGGGAGGAAGTTTTCAGAAAACAAGAATTAAATTGATCAAATTTGGTCTACAATTGTTCCTAGACCTATGTGTATTGTAATTCATAAGCTCATATCAAGACTTCTAATGTTATGCTTAATATGAAAATTTCAACTTCAAAATCTATATATAAAAGAACATAAGTGTTCACTATGTTTTTCTATTGGACCGGAATTTGTCTTAATGAACTTAAAAAGTTATCAATACATAGATTAATTTCTCTCTTGCATCCAACAGCGCTAGTTTCCAAAGGAGCTCTTATAAATCTCCTTGCCTTTATCCAATGTAATCTATCCAATGTAATCTAAAGTATTTTTGTTAAACTTAAAGTAGAAAAATTAAAGTTGGTAATAGATTAGAAAACAAATTGGTTCATTTATATGACATTAAATTAATAAATATTTTAGAAGTATGATATGTGGATATAAAATTAAAAGAAAATGAAGAATATTGAATAGTAGTAACAATTAATAGTATTTTTCATTTTATTTACAAAAATCTAGAGCTAAGAACCAGTAGAGTAGACTCGAGCCCAAGACCTCCCATGTAGGAGGCTTACAACTAACTGTTGCGTTGTGGGGTCATCCTAATAGATTTATTGGTTTTTATCAAATTCATCAATAAATAAATACATATATAGATTATGTAAATTATTCTAATAATTATAATCTTGGTACATTTCTTTTGTAAAATTTTATTCAAAATCCACAGTATAGAAGGATAGTAGAAAACTATTAGAGGCATTCATAGTTGTAGATAAGAGTTTATGAAGTAGTGAGACATGGTATGAAAACTATTATGATACACTAATGCTCTCTATTGGTGTAAATTATGTCTCATAATTCCACTTTACTTAAGTTGAGTTAGTATAATGCATTCATTGTAGTTTGCCTACGAGACACTTGGGAAATTGTGCATCTAGGGAAGATGGTTGTAGGAGAAATTCCACCTATTGTGGTATTATCTTGTTATCACATTGCACCTTCGGTGGGTGATCCACCTTTAGTGGAATATTTATTGCTTCTCCTACCTACCCCTACCTACCCTTACATCTCATTGGGCCACATGTCATGATTGTGTGCTCTCATATCCTTACCTTTATATGCAAGCTCATTTACATTGTATGTAATCAAGTTGATCAATTTTTTGCATCCTGATGAGAATACAATTTGTTCTTGTCTATCTATGTATCTCTTTTGTTTGTTCTATTCATTGGTCTTTGGATCTTGGGTTTCTAGAGGAAAATTCTTACATGATATCATAGCCTATAGGGTTCCATGGATAGTCATTTGAGAGAATTTTGATGCAATTTGGCGTTTTATATTTTGGATCTTTCAATTGCAAGTTAATATTGGAGCTTTTTGGGTTAAATCTAAGGTCGCTATTGGATTGAGGAGGTTCGATAAATTCATAATTTCCTTGTGTTTCATCCAAATCTAGAGCCATTTGAAGGCGTAGGGTGGTTACTTGTCCCATAAGCGATATGTAACTTTGGAGCATTTTTGGCAAAATCCAACATCGCCATCGTGCTCAGAAGGTCCAAAAGCCCCGAGATCACCTATTCATCCATGAAAATCAGCCTTCCTCACCTCAAGTTGATAAAAAACCCTCGTTGGTCTATCATACAAATTTCTATGTTTGCAGGTATAGGCTGATTTTTAAAAAAATTAAAAAAAATCTATTTTTTTAATTTTTTAGAACTTAAAACAAACTAAAATCGAATTAAAAATTTGTCGGGGGGATAGTTGTCATTTTCTTTTTTGTTTTTGATTTTTTAAATGAAAAAATAAAAATTGCATGCGTACCTGTGCATGTAGGTATGACCTGCATATGTAAGGACACATGCATATGCATGCCCCTATGCATGTATGGATATGTGCACATGCAAGCCCTTACGCATGTAGATATGACCTATCCATGGGGGGCTGTAGCTATTCTAGCTCCAAAATGGCATGCCATGGCATGATGCCGCTCCAAAATCACATGCCCTCCCATGATGCCATGAGACACATTCTAGGACCCACCATCGGGATGACGTGGAGGTATGTTGCCATTTTGCAATTGGTGAAAAGCATTTGCAACCACTCTCACGGTCACGATGTCACGAGCAGCAGCGTCGGGATTTAAAATTATTTTCAGCGCACCCTTTTTTTTTTAAATTTCTTTCTTGCCCAACCATATCAAAAAAGAGCATGATGTATTCATTTTCCCATTTGTGACATGGGAGGTGTAGGTCACAGATTGTTGGAGTAGAGCCATGAAAGCAGGTATGCCGTTGAAACATGATTTTTCATGGCCTGGGCACTATCTCAGACGTCCAGAACAAAAAGACACAAACAAAATACAATTTATCATGTTAAGTCTAACTACACAGACAGGTTTTCAGATGCTTGTGAAGCCGCTCTCAACGAACAAATCAAGTAATGTCCTGTTTACGGTATTTCATTTTCATTTTCTTGTTTCCATTGTCATTTCTTCGGCTATTGGGTTCAGCAACCCGAACGAAATCTATTCCTTTTCAGCTAGATGATTTATTGCAGTGTAATTCCATTATGGTAAATGGGTCATGATCTACATTGAGTGATTTATATCGATTATAATTTTTTTTGGTTGCTTTTACTTCTGTATGGTTTAATCTGACACCATTTTGTCTTTGGCAACTGTACCCAATGATAGTAACAATGAGAAGCAGATTTGCGTGATTAAGCAGAATAATAATGGTGGAAGTGTAAGTGGAAGGTTGTAGCTATTCTGGCTCCAAAACCGCATGCCACATGATTTTTTAAATTTTTTTTTGTTGTCTTTGCATTTAGAAAGGAAATTTTTATTTAATAAATGTACTGGTTTTGGTCTTTTAATAGATGCAAATATCGCTATGCTTCTATTATTGCAAGTCAAATTTCTTCTATGCCACAATCTGGACATTGTTTTAGGAATCATGAAATTCAAGTTCTTGTAAGTTTTTTTTTTAAAATTAATTATAAGTATCAATTTTTTTTATAGATTCAAACCCATTCATTGTATAATCATGCTTTGCTATTTGGGATGCCAAAGAAGCAGCCATGAAAAGAAAACTAGATGGGAGTAAGAAAATATGGGACACAAGTGGATAAAAATGGCAGCGAAGCATATTCAAATATTAAAGCAGAGGGAATAGAAGAGTTTATGTTTTAGATTTACAAATTTAAATAAATATTGATACTGGTGTCTCTAGGATGGAATAGAGGAGACTGAGTAGATACAAAGATGGAGTGCATAGAGAGAAAAGATGGCGCACAACTAATTTGTGGGTCAAGGTGTGGTGAGTTTGTTGGATGGAGTGCATATTATGGAGAGGTAAATATAGAGAATGGGTGTAGAAAATGAAAGATTTGCTTTTTTCATTTTATATCTAGTGGCATCTTCATTTAAACAACTACCAGATTTCTTATTTATGTGGGTTGTGTGTAAAATGGTTATTATCAAGTCCAACAATACAAAAAATTGTTTTTGATATGTTGTATATGATAGGCTTTTAAATGGTGAAAAGTGCTTGCAGGGGTTGAACAGTGAATTCTTGTTGTGATTTTATATGTTTTCTCTTTTTTGTAATGGAGGAATAAATATTGATTGCATAAATGGTTTGAAAAAAGCACATTTGCAGTGGTGACAGGTTATACAATCTTATGTATTTGATGCTTACAGATTGATAATAAAAAGTGAATAATGACTCTTGTGTTGTATTTTATGTATCTTTAACACAAAGAAATATAATTGTTCTTTCTAACATTTTCTATAATCTTTTATTACTCATGTAATTGAAATAGTTTAGATTTTTTTGATGTCTATATAATTTGGTTAAGGATAAAAAAATTGGGTAAAATTAGATTTTAGTGGCTAAAAGTTCAAATGAGACATTATATTAATATGGGCATCTCAATAGTTGAAAAATGTTTAAAAGTCATCTTATTTTCAAGAAATTGGATATAAGAAAAAATTTCAATAGTAAGGATTCAAATTACCAAATTAATATTAGTCAATTTATTATGAAGAATTTGAATGGTAATTAAGTTTTTAATAAATAATTGAGAAGTATTTGTCCAATATATCTAATATTTGTCTTTTTTGCTTTATTTTATGTAATTTAATATTTACCTTTGTTCATTGTTGAATGTAAATTTGTCTTGAGTCAAAATTAGTACTTAGGGTATTGAAAAAAAATCCTAGTTTGACAAAAAACCCTCCATAAAAATGGCAATTTAGATATTGAGTCCATAATAAATTTTTAAAATATATAATAGAAATATTAAATGTTAGAACTTTAATGTAATTATTTTTAAATCATATTTGTAAAATTTAATTAAAAATTTCAAAATTATTTTCTATAAAGCAAATTGAATAATGAATTGAAATCTACCTAACCAAAAGTCTATTACCAACTATTTTTTAAAAGTATATTTTTTTAATTTTTAATTAAAAAAGCGACTAACACGCTATGTTAGTTGAATTCATTGTTTCGCGGTCCAAAAGGAAATGGCGGCCACGTAGTCTGTGAATCAGCGAAAGTGACTAACACGCTATGTTAGTCAAATTTGTTGTTTCGTGAGGCAAAAGGAAATGGTGGCCACATAGTCTGCGAATCAGCGAAAGCGACTAACACGCCATGTTAGTTGAATTCGTTGTTTCGCGGGGCAAAAGGAAATGGCAGCCACGCAGCCCACGAATCAGCAAAAGCCCTTTATTGTCATCGGGATAACATACACTATCGGCAATGAGGAAAAAATGTCATCCCGATACCTGATGGGGCTATCGGTGGAGCTCTTGCTGATAATCAATGGAGTCATGTCTTCATAGCGGTGACTTCGGGTTATCGAGAGGTCCCAATTTATGTTAACCTGATACTCGATGCACTAAATGGAGAAGGGGACTCTATCAGAGAGACTCTTTCCGATAAAGTGATACCAAGCAAGAAGGGGAGTCAGACTCATCAAGATAACATACATTGTCCGGGAGATGTGTTTTGAGTTATCCTAATGTCCGATGAGGAAGATGAGCTCAACACAAATGAAGTGACTACATCAGGGAAGCCTACACCGATAAGACCAAAACAACCCAAAAGCGACTAACATGCCATGTTAGTTGAATTCGCTATTTCGCGAGGAAAAATAAATGGTGGCCATGCAGCCTGCGAATCAGCGAAAGCGACTAACATGCCATGTTAGTCGAATTCACAGGTTTCGCAAGGCAAAAGAAAATGGCGGCCACACAACCCATGAATTAGCGAAAGCTACTAACACGCTATGTTAGTCAAATTCGCTGTTTCGCGGGGCAAAAGGAAATGACAACCACTCAGTCCGCGAATCAGCGAAAGTGACTAACACACTATGTTTGTCGAAGCTTCCATCAACACGATATGTGCCTAAATAATGTTCCATGAATCTTCTCTCTTTCATTCTTTCTCTCTTAACTCTCTCTCCCTCTCTCTGCCTCTATCTCTCTATCTTACTCTCTTCCTTTACCAAGCATATCTCTCTCCCATTCTTTCTCTCTTAAGTCTCTCCCTCTCATCCTCTCTCTATCTCACTCTCACCTTCTCTCAGGTGTATCTCTCTCTTATTCTCTCCTTCTCTCCTCCCCTCCCACTCTCCCTTTCTCATTACCTCTCTTTCTCACTGTCTCCCTCTCTTTGCACCTCTCTCTCTCTAGTCTCATGTACTCTCCTTCCATCCCTTCTTCCCTCTCACTCAGACTTTGTCTATCTCTCACCCTCTCTCTCTCTCTCTCTCTCTCTCTCTCTCTCTCTCTCTCTCTCTCTCTCTCTCTCTCTCTCTCTCTCTCTCTCACCTTCCCTCCCTCCATCTCTTCGGTATCTCTTTCTCTTCCAATCCCTCTATCCACCTCTTAGATCTCTCTATATCTCCCCCATTCCCTAGCACTCTCTCTCTCTCTCTCTCTCTCTCTCTCTCTCTCTCTCTCTCTCTCTCTCTCTCTCTCTCTCTCTCTCTCTCTCTCTCTCTCAATCTCTCTCTCTCCCTTTCCCTATCTCTATCTCTATCTCCCCCTCTCTCTCTCTCCATCTCTCTTTCTCTGATTTATCTCTTGTCTCTCCCTCTCAGTATCTATCACTCTATCTCACTCTCCTCCTCTCTTAGGTGTGTCTCTCTGCCATTCCCTCCCTCTCCTCCCCCTCTCTCCCTCTCTAGGGTCATATGGTATTCTTAGGGCTCATATGGTATCCTAGGGATCCATGCATCTGTCCTACGGGGTCATAGGATACCATATGACCCGTAACGACACATAAGATGTCATATGGAGTCCTAAGGGGTCGTAGGACACCATACGACCCATAATGACACCAAATAGTGTCCTAAGGGGTCATAGAACACTATATGACCTCTTAGGACACCATACAACCCATAACAACACCATATGGAGTCCTAAGGGGTCAAATGGTGTTGTAAGGGGTCGTAGGAGACCATATGACTCCTTAGGAAACCATACAACCCCTAATGACACCATATGGTGTCCTAAGGGGTCATAGGACAACATAAGACACATAATGACACCATATGGTGTCCTAAGGGGTCGCAGGACACCATATGACCCTTAGGACACAATATGATCCCTAACGACATCTAAGGGGTCATAGGGTGTCCTATGTTGGTATTTTGGTATGGTTTTGTCATTGATGTCAACACCTACTAAAACTCTAGCACTCTGGAGATCCAACATCATTCACCGGCGAGCAAGTAATTCTTGCATAGTCACTGGTACATGGCTCACCGGCACTTGGAATGGCATGAAAGATACTTGGTAATGTCAAAGACATTGTTTGGACATCATATGTTGGAAAGTTATTTATTAGTTTATTCATATTGGCATATTTTCTCTTACCGGCAAATAGGTCCAGGGTTATCCAGGGTTTCATCTGTAGGCTTAACCTTTCCAGATCAGCATGGCAAGTTATGAAGATTTATTTGTAGCTTAAGAGTGACCTTGAAAACCCATCAAGAAGGTTTTGAATAGGGATTGTTTCTAATATAACATTGTACTTGATAATACATTCAGGCACATTTTATATATTTTATATGCTTTTACAAGTACAAGTCTTATTCATAGACCATATTTCTATTATAACTTTTCTCGTATATAATTCATTATAGTGCTTGATTGAACATATTTGAAGTATTGATATTAATTTTTATTGAATTCATAAAGTTCTTATTCTTCTATGTGGACTTGCTCTAGATAGTATTTTCCTTATCAAAATTAATAGGATAACAATGTTATTCTATTCACTTTCCAATCTCACCATATACTACTCAAAACAAACATCTAAACCTAATTGGAGAGATAATATAGCATCCTAATAATGTGGGATTATGTTATTCATTTTCCTCACTGATAACTTACAAAGATATCTAGAAATATGACATTCCTTGCATACACACCCCATATTTACAAAAAGAATGATGAATCCCAAGTTATTTCTACTCAAATTTATTGTCAAATATTATCTTATATTTAAATGTTCTATTTTTCCTTGGTTCTTGATGAGTCAATTAGATCGTAAGATCTAAATTTTATAAGTATTTTGATATAAGGCATTAGTTTTGTGGTAACAAAGTTTGACTTGGGTCCTCATTATCCTCCTCTTGTTTTTGTTTTCTTTCTTAGCTAATCCCTAAGTTACTATCATTAGAATTCCTTATTTGCGTGTTTAATTAGACTTTTTAATGTTATGTTACTATCATTATATAGAGTTTTAAACTGTACTCCTTTACAAGATTCAACTCTATTTGGGCCCCTACTTTAGTATAACTTCTCTTGGATCATTTTAAGCATATTTGGGCCATACCCTATCCTACTATTGTCATATAATAATTATGAGACTTGATCCTATGTTTTGGATCTTGATACTATACCACCCCTTTCTCTTGTCGATGTTGGAGAGGACTCTGGTGCCGAAAACCCTATTCTGAGTGGACTAGGAATCCCAAGACCCTAGTCCCTCCAAAAGGGGCCTCATTTCAAATGTGTGTTAGTATGCCTCTGTTATTTATTATTGAATCTCAATATTTTGATGTATGTGGCTTAGACGGATATTAGTTTTGTTTCTCATTGTCCTATCTTTGAATATTCATGAAACTTAAAATAAATCATAATCTACAAAATCATCCTAAATCATAATCTTTAGTAGTACTAAATTATAAAATTGGTACTTTTTGAGAGTTAGACTTACAAGAATTTGTTTCTAAAGATTAAATTTTAAAATTATTCAAATATATTAAAAATCCTTGAAGTAGAGTAAAGAACCAAGTCTTAGCAATATTTGTTGATCAAGATCAACAATCTGTAATTTTTCAAAATTTCGTGTTATTAACTTTTCCTGTTATTCGACAAATGATCAATAATATGTTGTTTAGTGGTATGATAACTTTTGTGTTATATTAATAGGGTCAATAACACATCTCGATCAATAAAACGACGTGTTATTGGCACATCATATAACCCTCATGTTATATGACTTTCTGTGAAGAATATGATGAAGCAGCTTCGCTTTGTTGAGATCAATAACGCGATCTATTATTGATATTTAACTAACACGACATGTTACCCACATTGAAATCCTTGATCTAAAAACTACTAAGGTTGGCACAAAAGTGTCAACAGTCCCAATAATTGGAATCATAAGGGATATGAAATTCAAGCTTGTTGCAATCCCTAATAAGAAGTTATCCTGATAATCTGACATGTTATCCTATAAAAACCTTCGTATTATACAAAATCTTATCAATAATCTCCAATGTATTCTTGTGATTACCTTCATGTTATACGAAACCCTATCAATAACCTATAATTTTATCTCGTTATAACCATTATGTTATACATAAATCTAGTATGTAATAGGGCATGTTAAAAAGTGACTTCCCTACCACCCCGCGGGTTAAAAGAAGGAAAGACAATGACATATAACACACAGTTTTTAACATGGAAACATTGTAGATTATTGACCCTATTAATATAACATGAAAGACCATACCACTAATGATATAATATTGGTCGTTCGTCAAATGAAACGAAAAGTCAATAACACAAAATTTTGAAAAATTACAGATCGTTGATCCTGATCAGCAGATATTGCTAATACTTGGTTCTTTACTCTACTTCAAGGATTTTTAATATATTTGAATAATTTTAAAATTTAATCTTTAGAAACAAATTCCTTTAAGTCTAAGTCTCAAAAAATACCAACTTCATAGTTTAGTACTACTAAAGACTGATTTAGGATGATTTTGTAGATTATGATTTATTTTAAGTTTCATGAATGATATTCAAAGATAGGATAATGAGAAATAAAACTAATTGTAGACACCTTAAATTAATTAAATTAATATTTAATTAATTTAAGCCTATCAACATAATTAATTGCAGTTTTGCAGAGTCCAAGAATGTGCTGACCTGTGAAGTGCCGAAAAAGCGAACACGCATAACACACCATGTTAGTCACAATCGCAGTGTTGCGGTGTGAGAGAATGAACTGACTAGTCAAGTGCCGAAATTGTGAACACCCATAACACATCGTGTTAGTCGCGATCGCAGTTTAATGGGGCCCGAGAATGAGTTGACTTGTGAAGTGTTGAACTTGTGAATGTGCATAACACACCGTGTTAGTCACAATCATAGTTTTGTGGTGTGAGAGAATGAACTAACCTATAAAGGGAGGTTGCATCTATTCTCGCTCCAAAACGGACCTTTCGTACAATGTGTTAGCGATAGGTTAGTCAATCATAGCTGTTAATTACAAAATCAACGGTGTAAAATGAGATACTAAGACGCATGTTAGTCAATCCGTATTGTCATTTTCGAGCCAGAATAGACACTTCCCTTTACAAGGGCCGCGACTATTCTGGTTCCAAAACAGACCTTTCGTACAGTTTAATAGTGACATGTTAGTCAATTGCAACCATTTAATACAAAATTGACGGTGTAAAATGCACGACTAACGTGCCTGTAAGTCAATTTGTACTACCATTTTGGAGTCAGAATAGATGCATCCCTTGTAAAGTGGCAAAACCATAAATTCCCATAACACATCCTGTTAATCACAATCATAGTTTTGCACAGCTCAAGATTTAGCTGACCTGTGAAGTGTTGAAACTGCGAACGTGCATAACACATTGTGTTAGTCGCAATCACAATTTCGCGGTGAGAGAGAATGAATTGACTAGTCAAGTGGTGAAACTGTGAACGCCCATAACACATCATGTTAGTCGCAATCACAGTTTCACGGAGCCGGAGAATGAGATGACCTATGAAGTGTTGAAACTGTTAATGTGCATAACACACTGAGTTAGTCGCAATCACAGTTTTGCAGTGTGAGGGAATGAATTGACCAGTCAAGTGGCAAAACTGTGAATGCCCATAATACATTGTTATAGTCGCAATCGCAGTTTTGTGGAGTGAGAGAATGAGCTGACTAATGGAGTATTGAAACTACGAACACGCATAACACACTGTGTTAGTCGCAATCGCGTTAGTCAAAATCTTCATTTGTAGCTTCTGGATTTGTTGCTTGCACACAAAAAGAGGGGAAATGGTGTTGTTGATAGGGTTTTGCCTAAGTCAAACTCCAAGTTTAAATTAACCCTTAAATTGAATTAAAATTTTAAATAGAAATACTAGAGTAAATGTGGAATGATATACCTCAAATATATTGGAATTGATAATGGATGATGATGCAATAGCATGACAAAACATAAGAGACTCAATAATAAATACATGCTTGCATAAGGATTGATGTAGTTTGCTTCTCCATGATGCTTGAAAATATTGTAAGGATATGGTGGTATCAACTGCTTCCTTGAATGATTGAAGATTCTTGATGTTGCTTGTGGATGGATGTGGAATGGATGAGTATGGATGATGTGATGTAAGAATAAATTTAAAGGATTCTCCTAAATAGGGTTCTGAAGGTAATTTACCAATTAGGGTGACCTCCAATGGTTAAATTGAGACACCAAGAAGGAGAAGTGCATTGACATATTTAAATAAGTCTTTTATAAGAAAGACAAGGATGCCTTGGGCACCCCTATACAGACAAGGGTGCATCGGGTATTGACTAATAGGAAATGCTAGTCACACTGAAATATCAGTACTAATCCTTGCAAGGGTTGGCACAAAAATTGCCAACAATAACCATTATATCTCCTTATTTCTATCTCTCTATAAATCTCCTTTCCACCTCTCTCTATCTTTTTGTTCCTCTCTTTGTTACTTGTCTTCGTCACCTTTCTCTCTCATTATTGCTCCCTCTATCTGTATCTCTCTCTCTTATTCACCCCATCTCTCTTGCTTTATATATTTATATCTCTATCACTCTTATTATCTCCCTCTTACTCCCCTCTCTATCTCTCTATCTCTCTATATTTATCTCTCACAATGCCTCTCTGCATCTATTTTTGTCCCTCTTCCTCTCTCCCTCTATCTTTGTTTCTATCTCAATCTTCATCTATCCCTCTATCTCTAAACATGCCTCCCCCTCTCTATCATGGTATCATGTAAAAAACCTTTGTGTTATATGAAATAAGGTCAATAATCTATCATGTTTGTTCAGTAATAACCTTCATGTTATATAAAATATGGTCAATAATCTGTCATGTTACCATGTAAAAAACCTTTGTGTTATAGGAAATATGGTCAATAATCTGTCATGTTTGTTTGGTAATAACCTTTGTGTTATATGAAATATGGTCAATAATCTATCATGTTATCCAATAATAACCTTTGTGTTATACAAAATTTAGTCAATAATCTACAACATTATTTTGTTGTTACCTTCATGTTATGTGGCATCCTATCAATAATTTGTTAAGTTATCTCGTTATAACCATCATGTTATATGTAAATCTACTATATAATAAGGCATGTGCAAAAGTGACTTCCCCACCACCTCATGGGTTAAAAGAAGTAAATACAATGATGTTGCGGGCTAGAGGGATGAGCAAAAATTTCAATAGCTGAGATCACTCGAAAATTACATATTGTTGATCGTGGTTACCAGAACTAGCTGCGACTTTGATGTTTCAAAAAAAATTTGAAAGTCAATAACATGAATTTTATGACCACTTTTTGGAGTCAAATTATCTGTGTCCTCGCCGGGGTCAAAGTGGTTATAAACATTGTGTTAATGACTTTGGTGAAACCAAGTCATATTATTTCCTAATAACGTTAATGTATTACAAAATCTTGTCGAAAATCTATCATGTTAGCATGTAAAAAACCTTCATGTTATAAGAAATACAGTCAATAATTTGTCATGTTATCATGTAATAACTTTCATGTTATACAAAATATGGTCAATAATCTGCAATGTTTTCTTGTGGTTACCTTCACGTTATACGACATCCTGTCAATAACCTATAATGTTTGAAGACTACAATATATCTGAGATCTAATTTATGATGAAGTTCACATGAGAAAGAAGAATGCATGCATAACATGAAGGTAAGTAAAAAATAACAGATCTCAGTAGAGTTCATTATATGCTAATTTACTTTCTGAGTTCATATTTTGAGTTCATTTTCTAAGTTGATTTAGTATGTTTAGGTGAGTTAATTATGTGCTTATTTACTTTTTGAGTTCATTTTCCGATTTCATGACTTGCTTATTACAAAATGGTCGATCAAGTCAACAAAAAGAATAATTTGTCTAAGAATGTTTGGAAGAAAGCTTAAAATTTAGGAACTTCTGAAAGTTAAAAGATTTGCATTTTTTTCAGATCTCATCTACTTGAAACTCTTCATTATATCATCAACTTCAGGAAGGTTATTAATCTCCTTCATTATCATTTCAAAAATCTTTAAAATGTGTAATTTCTAAAACTTGAATCTTGTGATATCTAGTAAAGGAAGTATGTAACACCTTCCAAACATATATATCAAAGAAATGAAAAATATAGTGAGAAAGGAGTGAGATAGGTAAGATAACTAGAAGGATAAATAGAGGTGAAAGACCTAGATAGTGAGAGAGGAGTGAGATAGATAGAAGGGGATAGAGAGAGGTGGGTAATGAGACCTCTATGTAGAGGTAGATAAGTGGAGAGGAAGGGAGGGAGAAACATAGAGAGGGGAGAGACATGGTGGGATGTAGAGGTGATGACTTAGACATTAGGTATCTCAATTTCCTCCTATTTATTTATAATTGGTCCAAGGGCCCAATTTTCTTAAGCTAGATTTTTTATAGAAAAAGGATTGCATAAGTGCAATCATTAGATTTGGTAGCAATACAAGAAATGATAAATAAAGAGAAATCTTAGAAGAAGCCCAAAATTCTCTTAGTCATCAAGACAAAACGAAATAGGGAAATGATTATTGAAATAACTTCTATTATAGATAAAGATGTTAAAGATGAACCAAAATATTAGTGATAAATAACACTACTTGTGTGAGCTATTATGGCCAATCATTAGAAAGTCACTTCCAAGAATTCCACATACACATAATACATTAATATAGTTGCTCATCAAAATATAATATACCTTTTTATACAAAATAATTCCAACGTGAAACCCAAGCAATAACATCACATGAACAAGCAATAATTATGTATTGAAACTTCAAATATTTATAAAAACAAGCAATAATTATGTATAAAAACTTCAAATATTTTACTTGTTAATATTTATTTTATTCTAACTAATATTATAGTTCTTAAAAACTATTGTAATTATATATTTTATAATAAAAATAAAATTGGATAAAAAAACATTAAATAAATTATGTAACAAAATTAATCATAACATACTTTGGTAATAGCAAAACTTTACACATGATATTCATATTGCATAACATAATTTTACGTAAGTTCTAGAATTGATACTGTAAATATTTTTCCTCTACAACATTTCAGATCAAACTCCATGATTATTTTCTCCTTCCTATACACAACTTCTAGTTTTGACTATAAGTTTTTTTCCTAACACTATCTAAAATCAAACTCCATAATTTTCTTCTTTTCTCTTATTTTCTACTTTCTAATAATAGATCATGAATTTAATCACAATCAAGTATAATGATCCAACTCAACCTTATCATAAAGCACAATAAAAATAGAACCTCTTGGATTATAAAACTTGACATCAATTGTGAAACACAACCTAAGCATAATTCATAGCAAGAATATAAAACAAGAAAATAACCGAAGGTGATTATAACACGATAATATTAGAAACAATCTTGTATTTCACAATAGTTAAAAAAAATGAAAGCCACTCTAGAATAGGGGCTACATAGCTTTTAAGCCTAAAGGATGTTATACCACTTAAATGCATTAAGAATACTGTGTAACTTTTCCATTATCTCCAATTGGATGACAGATAAGAATTCATTATCCTTACTGAAAGCAGCAGCCATGGCTATGAGATTCATGTTGCTCTCTGTCAATCAAGTCCTGCACATACTAAAATTGACACCTAGCACAAAATAGTAATGTTGTCCTTTTTCTCAAATCCATATTATACGAATTTGATTGAAAATCAAACACCAGGGTATATAGGTTGTCATCAACGAACGAAAGCCCCGCCATTACAAATTTTAGTGTGTTCTGCTTGTAACAAATTTGACTTACTCTTATGAAGCCTACATCCCCTTTAGAAGGAATTGACAATCTTCTCAAAAACTTTGTCACAGAGTTGTATGCCCACAACTCATGGAGATCGACAAGCACATCAGCCCATTTTATGTGGTAAACAACTCAAAATTCTCAATTAAAAAAGTAATGTCTAAGCCCTCCCAAGAAAAAGTAACAATAGAAAGATTACCCATTTCAGAATTGTAAGAGTGAAACTGATAGGTTTTTGTCAATCATTGTCTAGTTGGTTTGTGAATGACATAAAACATCGATTCTGGGTGAGAATTCTTGTAATGGATATGTACAAATGATGGGTCAAAAATGAGTGTGGGCCATCTCTTATGCACTATGGAAATCTTCAACACATCTTTAGTTGAAACCCTCAAAATTATTTTATTGATCAGCTCATCACGACATTCCACTTGCTCTAGACTACTTCCTACTTTCAGTCTAGGACTACCCTCCATTTTCAACTCGCTCAAATAACCCTTCTTTTCTTTTCAATGCGGACGTTCTCCCTTGGAATAGAACAAAGAACTCTAGAATATTTACATACAAGTAGAGCCCGAGCCCATGTAAGGGTTTGTTTAAGAGATCCATAGTGTTTTAGAATCTACATTTAAAACAATTACTTTAGTCTAAACCATAATTATTAAAGAATTTATGATCTAGTACAGACTATTTAGACAAGAAGAATTTATATAGAGACCCACCATTAATGTCCGATCTATATATATGGGAGAGTAACTAGTTGTTTACAATAGTGGTTTATGTGCCAGTGGAAGACATTTATGGTGGGTTGATGGTAAGTCCAATAAGTGGCATTCACATACAAAGTTGCACGATGTTGGAGGCTTGCAACAACCAGACTGCAATATTCAGTTCAAATTTCTCATGTTATTAGTACAGAAACATATCACAACTCTAATAGAGGCTGAAATGAAATTCTCCATAGTTACAATGTCTATTATAAAAATGAGATTTTATGCGTATTACTTGAAACGGGGATAAATTATTTTTGTAGAACTGCTCTGCAACTTGGTTGAACAAATCATTGGTGAGGTTTTTGCATACTTTGGGATCCTAAAGGAAACTCTTAATTTTGTTCTAGTTGCTGCTCTTCTCCACTCTCATCTCTCGTTGCATGCATGACTGCAACATTTGATAATATCTACGTATGACCAAAGCCCATCTATGTAAAATGGAAAATAAAGGCCAATTAATTATTCCATTGTCTTCGACATTTCAAATCTTGTTTCCCAATCATACAAGCCTTGCAAACATAGTCTCCTGCTACAAAACCATCATCTGGAAAAGCCTTTGGTATCCCATCCACTCATTCGATGCTACACAATCCATGCTCGTTTCTTCCACACTATTAAAATAACTTAATAAGATCCTATAGGCCATGATGAATAGGTACCTAGGTATCACAAAAAGAGATTTGCTCTCAGTACTAGAAATGTTCACATAGTCCAGATAATGGGTTTCTTCCCGTGATATTCATAGCCTGCAGTTTAAATACCGATTTTAATCTTTCTGACAGAAGAAATAATGAGGACCATCAGGGCCATGTGCTACAACAAACTCAACGTCTTCCATTGGCACATAACTTAAATGTCATTCAACCAAATCCTCCACCTCCAAATTAGTTCTCTCGACCTTTCGGCTCTCTCGTCGGATGCAACTATTTTTACAAAATGATCATTGAGGCAGGTATTTCAAATTTTTGTACACGTTTACAAATTGAGGCAGGTGTTTCAAATTAACGCGGTTGTTTCAAATTGGTGTGAGCATTTTCAAATTGACGATAGACATTTTAAATTTTTGGACATGGTTACAAACTGTAGCCGTACTCATGACCATGAGAGTGGCCAAAAAATGTTAGCTATGTTCAAATATTTTTCGTCAACCGCAAAATGGCAACATACCTCCACATCAACCCGATGGTGGCTCCCAAAACATGTCTCATGGCATCATGGAAGGGAATGTGATTTTGGAGCTACATCATGGTATGGCATGCCCTTTGGAGTTAGAATAGCTACAAATCGTCTATTCTGGCTCCAAAATGGACCTATCGTACCAACGACATGCATCGACATACATGTCTGAGACATGCATACCATGCCAACTTGTTGTGGTACCCGGACCCATGGTATGTGACATGGAGTTGCCTGTGGAGTTCGTCGAGTTGCCAGTTTCACTCCTCGAGGCCCACGTGAAATTACATGGACATGCCGAAGGATGGCCATAGCTGGCTTTGTGGTTACTGGCAATTTATTATGCATAAAATGCATATTAAAAGCAAGTGAATGAAGAAACTGCATTCGGATGACATCCCGGAGGGAAAAAGAGGGCGTAAAATTTGGTACGTTCATTTGAAAAAAGACTAACATGGCGCAATTTGATGTACCTAACATTGGAAGAGTCAGATTGAGGTTAGATTATCATTTGCATGACATGATTTGAATGTTGTGTTTAAAATCACTACGGTTTGCATTTTTTGTTTAAAGCTATTACAGTTAGTTTATATTCCTTGATATAATAAGGCTTGGAGCTCTACACACATAGGTTAGTTGATATAATATGGATATACACACAGAACACAATGGCTCAGAGCTATACACACATAGGTCACTTGGTATATTATGGCTATGCATACACAGGTCGCGTTAGGGTTAGACACGTCATAGGACGCATCTATTTTGGCTCCAAAAAAAATTACGGTGCGACTAACACACGATGTTAGTCCCACCTTTTGAATCGTAGATTTCAATTGGACAACTGAGATTGCGCTAGGCTTAGAAGCCACATTAGTGTTAGAAGCCGCATTAGATTTTCAATTGGTCACATTAGGGTTACATTTTTGATTGGTTGCGTCAAGGTTATAAGCCGCGAAAATAGGTTCCATTAGTTATAATCGTTGTTTCACAGGTTGACATGTTTGTCTTAATCCGCAAAGTAGCAAAATGATAAAATTCATAACCAGCTGTGTCTATTCACACAAAACTGCAAAAGTGCTTAAAACTATAGATTTTCAATTAGACGACTGAGATTAGATTAGAAGCCGTGTTAAGGTTATCAGCCACATTAGATTTTCGATTGGTCATGTTAGGGTTAGAAGTTATTGTTCATAAAAAATGATTAACCCAAGCACACCTGCAATTGATCTATGAAGTAGCCAATTCAATCTATGAAGAACCTCAGGGCTTGGACAACATGACAAGGATCTAAATCCTTCTACTTTTCAAGCTCTGCAAAATCTAGGCGGGTATACCTTTGATGCTAAGAATTAAACCTATTACACACCTATGACAACATCAACATAAATAGATAGATCTCACCATGGCTCTATAACAAGTAGTTTACTGCAGATAGGCTAGATCTACACATAAAACTTAACTATGTTTGAGCATGAGATATATGAAACATTTCAAAACATAACATAAACTAAAGATATTCTCATTGGATTTTTGATTGGTTTGAGAATCCCCTTAATTGCAGGATCAGTGCCTTAGCCAAGGGCTATAGAGTAACAAATCAAACTATAGATGAGAACTTACTACAGATCCATCTTAATTCTTAAGTATTCTACATTTAATGCCTTGCATGAATGCATTACTCAGCTCATCCACAAAAAATATCAGATCCAAAAACATAAACCTTATTTTATTAATGTTTGCTCGCAGAGTTTAAAATCTTCCTTGAAGATTACCTACAAACCAACATTACACTCACAGACACAACTACTCATGACCAACTTGATCCTCCTTAAGAATCAGATTTGAATAAAATGAGATTACATTTCAGAGACAAATTCTGTACGAGTTTGTGCATGCCTTACATACACAAGAACCTGCAACTAAGAACACCTATAGCAAAGAATTGAACTCCATTACTGAAAGGAAAGCCCTGCCCTGTACAATCTTCAAGAATACTCAAAATTGGAAACCATGTAAAAATGGAGCCATTCTCCAAATTTCTGGAACCCTTACAATGAGAAGAAAATTGGAATAAGAAGGAAGAGGGAACAAATTAGGTCTGCAACTGAAATTGCCAAGTGTCTCTTTTCCAACTGAATTCACTTTCTTCTTCTTTCAATTTTTAATATAGTTTGAACTATATATTTAATCTGCATTTAACTTTGATTTTTGGCTCCTTTTGTGCCTTGACGCCCTGCCATGTGGCAGCCCCTGATTGGTCGTTGGGATCCACTAGGCGGCACCCGAGATGACACCTCATCACTGCCACGTGCATGCTTTGTCACTGCCACTTGTCTGTCCACCTGTATGCCACGTGTGTGCCATGTCACCGCCACCTCATCACCACTGGGACGGGGCCCGCATACTCGACCGCCATGTCACACTACCAGTTGGCTTTCGCCATTTCGCGATGGGTAAGTTTCGTGCATCTTCAGGCTCCGAAATCACATGAGCTGTTGGATCTCCATGGACTTGATCGATCTTTAACTCCTCACTTTCTCTGCATTTTCAGCTTGGGCTTTTCGGCATTTTGCAGACCTTAACCGGCGAGCTTCTTTCCTTCGTGAAGTCGCGCGAGCCGTCTGATCTCCTGAACCTGCAGGGTCTTTAACCATCGCTAAGCTTTTCACCATTTCACCTTTCGCCATTTCGCAACCTTTAACCGGTGAGCATCTCCACCCTACGAAGTCGCGCCGACTGTCGATCTGCTTGAGATCTGCTAGTTGGTTTAGTTGTCTGTTTCCTACAAAGCTCGCTTACCTGCCTTGGGTCCACATGTCTCCATTTCATGATGGGTAAGTTTCATGCATCTTCAGGCTTCGAAATCATGTGAACTATTGGATCTCCATGGACTTGCTTGATCTTTAACTCCTCACTTTCATTGCATTTTTGACCTGGGCTTTTCACCATTTCGCAGACCTTAATTGGCGAGCTTCTTTCCTTCGTGAAGTCGCGTGAGCCATCCGATCTCCTGAACCTACAGGGTCTTTAACCATCGCTGAGCTTTTTGCCATTTCGCCTTTCACCATTTCGCAGCCTTTAACTAGTGAGCATCTCCACCCTGTGAAGTCGCGCTGACTGTTGATCCGCTTGGGATCTGCTCGCTGGTTAAGCCGTCTATTTCCTGCAAAACTCGCTTACCTACCTCGAGTCCACATGTCGCCATCTGTCGCCTTCTCGGTCACCTTGGGATCCACGTCCATGCACCCGGGGTCCACTTGGGCGCCCAACGGACACCGTCCGTCAAAAGCCTTGATGCTTTGACATTATACTTGGGTAAGGCCTTATACTTAAAACTATAAAAAATGCCCGCCTAGCCAATGTGGGATTAAGGCTTATGCCTGGAACTACAAGTTTTGAGGGTACTCTCTGCAACTTTGCATTCGTTGAATTATTCCAAATGAGCTTTTAGGAACACCATGGCGGGGAATGATGTTGGCAAGGTCGTGGAAGCAAGATTTACACTTGCCAATGCTATTTACTTGAAAGCTTTGTGTTTTAACATTGCCCCTTCTTCCATGCATGGAGGAGCTGGATGCACGACATGAAGATTCTTGCTGAAGGAGGAAAACTAACTGCAAATTGCATTGGTTCTGAGTTTTATATTGTCTTACCACATGCTCATGCAGAGGATAGTTCTAGCAATTAATTTGCTTTGAGTTTCTTAACACTTCACCATGCCACGTAGAAACCCACATAGAGGGAAGATGGGCTCATGGTGTGGAGTTTGAAAACCTTCACACAAGATGCCAATTTCCATTTGGTGCGCATTGAATGTGGCCTCCAAACAACCTTTACGTAGGGAGGATTGACTACAAAAAAAGAGAGTTTAGGCTACACTTGTCATATTGCAATGGTATTGAAAACTTCTGAAACCATTACCATGTGTGGGAAGGAGGACTACTGCCATTTGCCATTTGTGTTTGGTTGAGTTTCACTACACTCCCCAAACACCACACACAACAGGGAATGAGTGTTGACTGTTGAATTCACCATTTGCTGAGAAGTTTCATTGACATACAACCATGCCACATTGCCTTCACTGGTATTCATGTGGGGAAAGGGTTCTACAGCTTGCACTTGACTTGAACTTATTTTAATTCTTTTTACCAGCCATGTAAAGGAGGAAACATCACGCGAAAGGGAGGATTAACTGTTGTTTGCTTCTACACTTTGCATTTGCTAGAGCCTTCTCATGGCCTTGAATGCCATTCCACATAGGAAATATGTTTGGCCAGGGTTGCTGAAGGTTCCTATGCAAATAACCACATCTAAAAGCTCACAAGAACTTTTCACTTGCTGGCAATGCACTTGTTTTGAAATTTAATGGACTTTACCCATGCCACACACTTCACACACAGCAAGGAGGGTTTAGCAAAGGTATTGGAATTAAACATTACATCTATCAAATGTATTTGCAAATAGATTCATTTTCCCATTCTTGTAACTTCTTGATTCTCCTTTCCATTTTCTTTTGTCGCCCTTCAAACTCTGGTGGTGATGAATTTCAATTACTTGCTTCATTTCATTTAAAAATTGCACCAGTATTTGTGTGTTTACCATGAACTCATAAAATGCCTTGGTTGTTTTGACTACAAGAGGCATTCCCATTTTGTATTATCCTTTGGTGGGAAACATACAAATATTCTACTCCAACAAATGGACGTCAATATTATTCTGGAATTTCTCAAAGGGCCAAGTCGTCGGTAAAATTAATGCACAGGCATTTATCCAGGTCAAGCCCCAAAGTGGGTCCGACTAAAAAAAAAAATTGTTTTCTTTCAACTGACCTCTGAAAAAGCTTCACGGACCTCAAACATACCTTTGGAAATGATCGGCATCATTTTCGGATCATAAAATTGCATTTTACAACTTTCAGGCACTTGCGCCACATTTTCGCATTTAATCGCAAAGACGTATTTTTCAAGTCAGTGAAAACATCTTTCTGGACCTTGCCATCTGACAGGCGTGTACTCTGATATACAAGGATGAACTCTACCAAGCGGTTTTTCAAGATGAGTCTTGAGTGAAGAGATATTAATCAACGAAATTGACCAACTGGCTTTGTCGACACTGCGGACCTGATGAAGTCAAAGTTCTGGCAACACATGATGCCTTTCTCAAAAATATCAAACGACCTCCGTAGACCCTCAAATTTGAAACACAGGTACCTTGAAGTACCTATTAAATCTTTGGATTCTCAATTCGACCAAAATCCTAACTAGGTGCAAATAGTGCGCTCATGAAAATGGCTACATTAACTGATATAACACTGAAAGTACAGACAACTGAAAATGATGGTTCAATGAACCCTTTTGAAAGCCAATCAAACGGATTGGTAGGATCCTGAAACTGGAAACATAGCTTGTCATCTATACCAATAATAACCGGAGAAAACATTCTAGCATAACACTTACTGAGGCAAATTTTACACTGATGCGAAACAGGCCTCCGACTAGGCGCTGAAACAGGGACTTGTCAAACCACACAAACTGCAAATGGATTGATCTTCAAAAACTGAGCAAATGGATTTGTTAAGACTTGAAAATTTGTAGGCTAACTCACATTTATGCATAAAATCCAATCCATTTTGAAATTCCTCATGAAAATCAACAGGGAAAAAGATACAAACACCCAAAGTAAGCTACTCAATAAAATATGCATTTGTGCCTAAAATGCACTTTCAGCTCACCCCTCAAAATGGGTACCTCATAAACTTATCCAAACTGAATTATGAAAGTTGCACATCATTGCATAGGCCAAATGAAAGGTGTAGGACATGAATCCCGAGCCTTACCCCTTGAAAATCAACTAGCTCCACTTCACCCTCTCTAACTAGGCCATTCAAACTGACTCATTTAGGTACTTTTCTGACATGCAGATACAAATTTTGAAATAGGCCTCTAAACTTGACTCAATTTTAATGAGTCCCAACAGAAGCCATGAAATACAAGTTGTCTTAGTTATAATCGTTGTTTCGCGGGTTAACAGATTGGGCTTAATCCGTGAAGTAGTGAAATGAAAAAAGTCGCAACCGACTATGTCTATTCATGCAAAACTGTGAAAGTGCTTAAAACCGTGTGTTAATCGCAATCATCGTCTAGTGGGTGAACATATGGTTTGACTCGTGAAGTCACAAAATTGCAAAAGCGCATAACAACCCGTGTTAGTCATAATCGTTGTTTTGCGGTGGTAGAGAATGCATTTAACAGGTCAGGCATGAAAATGTAAAAGAACCTAGCATGTCGTGTTAGTCGATATTTCCATCTTGCAGGTCAATAGATGGTATAGACCCGTGAAGTCGCGAAATTGTGAAAGCACTTGACACATCGTGTTAGTCACAATCGTCGTTTGCACGGTGGTAGAGAATGCATTTAAAAGGTCACCCGCAAAATTCCAAGAGCACCTAACATGTCGTCTTAGTCGATAATGCCATCTCGTGGGTCAACAGATGATATTGACACGTGAAGTCACAAAATTGTGAAAGCGCCTGACATGCCATTTTAGTCACAATCGTCGTTTCTTTGTAGTAGAGAGTGCATTTAAAATATCATGCATGAAACTGCGAATGAGAACAACATGGCACCTTAGGTGCCATCGCCATCTCACGAGTCAATAGTTCTTATTAACCCATGAAGTAGAAATTTTTTGAAAATGCACACACACCATGTTAGTCACAATCGTTGCTTCATGGTAATAGAGAATGCGTTTAACAAGTCAACAGATGGTATTGACCCGTGAAGTCATGAAATTGTGAAAGCATATTATGCATTGTGTTATTACTACTTCATTGTTGCTTCATGGTAGTATAGAATGCATTGAAAAGGTAATGTGCAAAATTGTCAAAGCACATAACATGTCATGTTAGTTGATATCACAATCGGCTTAATGAAATTAAGTTTTCTATTAGCTGTGTGAATAGGATCAATCCAAGGTCTTCGTAGGAGAATATTAAATGTGAGGGTATAGGGGACATGGATAGGTGTAAGTAAAATATTGAGACCTACCTTAATAGGAAAGGTTATTGTACCTAGTGATTATCTACCACATTATCAAAGCCACAAATAGATAGAGAATAAGGTTGAATAATATAAGTATCCACAATGATTTTACACTTACAACTCGCCAACCGAACAAATTTAATCATATTTGATGTTAAACTATCTGTTGCAAAAACTTATTCGTGTGTTTGAGAAAAAATCATTTTAGAGGTAATACAATATCTGAAAAGGCCACTGATATTGTTACTATTTATGAAAAAAAAAAAATTCAAGGCACCAATAGTCCTCTCAAACATCGACAGGAGAAAGGGGTGGTATAGTATCAAGATCCAGAACATAGGATCTAGTCTCAAAATTAGTAAATGACAATAGTAGGATAGGATAGGGCACAAATAGGCTTAAAATGATCCAAGAGAAGGCATACTAAAGTAGGGGCCCAAGTAGAGTGTGAATCTTGTAAAGGATTACAATTTACAACACTATATAATGATAGTAACATAACATAAAAATGTGTAATTAAACACTCAAATCAAGAATTCTAATGATAATAACTTAGGAATTAGCTAAGAAAGAAAACACAGACAAGAGGAGGATAATGATTACCCAAGTCAAACTTTATTACCACAAAACTAATGCCTTATATCAAAATAATTATAAAATTTAGATCTCACAAGCTAATTGACTCATCAAGAACAAAGGAAAACTAGAACATTTAAATATAGGATAAAATTTGACAATAATATGAGTAGAAATAACTTGGGATTCATCGTTATGTTTGGAAATATGGGGTGTGTATGTAGGGAACTCCATGTTTCTCTTGGCAATTGACACTCGTCTAGTGGTTATGAATGCTTGATTAATGGTTTACTCTCCCTTTCTTCTCTTTATTTCTTCTCTCTCTCCCCTCTCTAGGTCCCTCCTATACTCTCTCCCTCTCTCTCTCAACTTCCCTCCTTATCTCCATATCTATCCTTCCTTCCCCCCTCCATCTCTCTTCTCCTCCTATTATTTCTCTCCACTCTCTCTTTGTTCTCTTGATCACTACCTATCCCTCCTAACATCTCTCTCCATACCTATTTCTCTGTCTTATTTTCTTCTGTTTCTCCCTCACCTATCTACCTCTTCCTCGTCTAGGTCTCTCAGTCTCTCCCTACCCACTTCTCCCTCTCTTCTTAGATCTCTCTTTCACTTTATTCTTCCCTCTCTCCTCTTCTCTCTCCCTCCCCTCTCTAGGTAATGACCTCTCCCTCCCTATTATAGTATTTAGATAATAGGTTGTAGGATATAAGATTTATAATATATGGTAAAAGATTGATAGTATATAGTTTAGGGAACATAGGGTTGAGGGTAGTGGTCATATTAATTCCTCCCTTTATCTCTCCATCTTCCTCTCTCTCTTCTTTCTCACCTCTCTCTCCATGAACTATGGTCTCTCCCTCCCTTTCTGTCTCACCCTTCCTTACCCTCATATATAGATCTTCCTCCCCTGCTCTCTCATACTCTCTCTCTCTCACCAGTATCTCCATTGTCTATGTCGTCACCTCTTCGTCCTAGCCTCTCTCTCCCTCTCTTGCCTTTCTAGGATTCTCCCTCCTCTCTCCACCTATATAACACTCCATTTATTTCTCATTAGGCACCTCTCTCTATGCCCCTGTATGTATGTCTCTCATCTCTCTCCCATCTAGGAATACACGATTGATGGAATATTGTTTAGGGTAGATAGGGTTGACGGTAGCACAGTGGTATCGATACTTCACTCTATCTCTCCATCTTCCTCTCTCTTTCTTCTCTATCATCTCTCTCCCTCTCTCTTCTCTGTCAAATCTCTCTCCCCTCCCTATGTCTCTCCCTCCATCTCTATCTCCCCATTCCTTACCCTCATATATGTCTTCATCCCCTACTCTCTCATACTCTCTGTATTTCATCTATTATAACACATGTGTTGCCCCTTAAAAAGATACCTAGAGAAGGAGAGAGAGGTTAGATAGCTAGATGGGAAGAGAGGGGTGAGATAGATAAAAGGGGATAGAAGACGAGAGTTGATGGATTAGGAGAATGAGAGAGAAGAGGAGGGACATAGACAAAACATAAAGAGAGGACTAAGGAGGGGAAGAGGGAGAGGTATACATTGAGTGAGAGACCTAGAGAGGTAGATAGGTGAGGGAGAAAGAGAAGGAAATGATAGATAAGTTCAAGAAGAGAGAGAGAGAGAGGGGTAAGAATGTAGGGAGAGAAGTGAAAAGGGAGGGAGTGAACTAGAGATGGGTTATATAGAGATATAAGATACCTAGAGGTGGAGAGAGACATGAGAGACCTAGATAAGGGGAGAGAGAGAGAGAGTTGATATAGATGGAGGAGGATATAGAGAGGTTGGTAATGAGATATGGATGGATATGTAGAGATGTGGAGAGAGGAAGTGGGAGAAACCTAGAGAGGGGTAGAGAGGGCATGATGAAAAGTTGATGATGTTGATGGTAAAGAGAATAAGAATTAGTATTGAAAGGGGAGAGAGATGGGGATAAGGGGGGAGATGGGAATAATAACTTTTGTGTAATACAAAATCTGGTTAATAATCAACAATATTATCTTGTGCTTACCTTCATGTTATACAACATCCTGGCAATAACCTATAATTTTCAAAGACTACAATATATCCCAGATCTGAGTTATGATGAATTCAGCATGAGAAAGAAGAATGCATACATAACACAAAGGTAAGTTGAAAATAACAGTTCTCAGCAGAGTGCATAACACTCCTTCATTAGGTAAGAGATGCCTCTCTTTATTAAGCACTACACAAAGGTAAGGTTTGGTAATCACTACCTTAAGGCCTATTATCTAGTCAACCCTCTTTGTATTTACAACTTAATTGGAATTATTTCTTTTTAATTATATTTTAGTCGACCCTTAATTAGTTATATGCTATTGGAAAGGAAAACTAGTAATGTAAGTTATAATTTATTTTGTGTGAGCATTGCGTTTATGACGGGGGGTGAAAACTAAAATCTATTATTTAATTTCTTTGCAATCAACATACTCAATGCCAAAATCACTAAATATCTTGAACGATTTAACCGTGAATCTTGTTGGGAATTCCTTTCTATAAGATACCTGAATGGATCAATTTGGATAATAAGTTGAATGTGGTGACTAAGCATGTGCAAAGGGGTATGGTTTTGTATAAGGTAGTCTATAAAGAGGGTAAATGTTATGGGAAAGTAATAAGGTTAGATAGTAGATGGAGCTAGGACGATTGGAGGATATTAGGATTAGAAGGAAAGTGAACATGAATGGGCTAACAATGTATGGTTGGGTCTCGATCAAACATGGGATGGGAAAGATGGTTAGGTTGGGAGATGAAGATATTTTAATTTTTTGAGCCAAAATATAAGCATACCTCCATATTATTAAACATTTTAATATTTTTAAATCAATTTTATAGCACACATCTTTTTTTTAATACATTTAAGTTATATGATTGTATTTACCTATTACATTTGCTTTAGAATTTTAATATTTATCTCTTAAATAGAACGAGTAAGGTTTTCATATTAAAAAACTACATATAATGAATTCTATCATTTAGTTTTTTGCAAAAAAATTGAAGACTTTTGATTGCTAGAAGATTTTGGTGAAATACATGAATCCTATATATACCTCCATTCCACCACCACCAATAAAAGATATTTAAGATAAATTAAAATGACTCCTTCAACCCTAAATCTAGAACTTTATTGAATTTTATTTTCCCTAATTTAAAAAATGCATACTCCATGATTTTTCCATGGATTATACGAAACAATCTCATGTGTACTAACATGTGATAATCACGAAAGGATAATTACCTAAAAATATCATGTGTAAATACCTCTATTACCTAAAGAGGAACATTCTACTATATAAACATGTGATAAGCATGCAAGGATTATACCAAACAATCTCATGTGTAAATGCCTCTATTACTTAAAGAGGAACATTCTATTATAGAAATCATTCATTTTGTATAACATCAAATGTGAAAATTAAAACCACATCTTTCCAATTATCATGACCTAATCTTGTGTATGTTTAAAAGATAAAATATGTAATTCAACCTACGAATTTGGGTATACAATTTAATTTTATCACAAACCTACAAAAACATGAAATGAGGAATACACTTTCATTAAGGTACACAAAATTCTATTACCTAAAGAGGAATATTATGGTGTCCAACCATTGATTTGAGATAACATCAAATGAGTTAACATTAAAAAAATAAAAATATGAAGCCTTTGTTATTATTTTATTTGTGTAGACATTTTAAATTTAATTACATATATATTGCATCTAGGTGTTCATAATTAGAATCATGATAGATTTTATCTTGAAATTCATGAGAACTTTATCTGATGCAGGAGCATCCCCGGTTCATAGCAATCTTTCATCAACCAAAAAGATTTTTCTTTCTATTGTGCTTTCTGTTTGTAGTTTCAATTTTCCTTTCTATATGTCCCGGTTTTGGCTCACCGCATCTTGTGGAGTTGCATTCTACTTGAAGACTTGATCATCTTTCTTGCTTCCAGACCGCATTGCATTTGGATCATTTTCTGGCATGATATCACTACCGATTTCCATGAGAGTTTCCTGTTACCGGTTGCCTAGACCTATTTTGGTGATCTACCAGAACCCTTACGAAGCTTGCAAAGCCTTGGGCATTGATTTCGACGTTACTTGGCATGTGGTCGACCTTTTTCCGTTATTTATGTTTCATCCTTTGGCTTTTTTGAAGGAATCTCTTGGCGGAGGCCAACCTTGTTTATTTTGCATGTTAGGTCTTGTTCTTCAATTTTTGATCCCTTTTGGGTTGAGTTGATCTTTGGGTCGATATATATAATTATAATTGCGCATTAGAATAGAATCAATCAGAGAATCAATTAGCTAGACTGTGTGTATAAGATAAATCTCATGATTTAAGGTCCCGATTGTGACCTAGTCTGGATGTTCTACTAGACCTGTGAGCTAGTATGTTGTAACTCGATCGTTACCGGTTGGATGTAATAAATTTTCATGAAATAAAACAATTTTTTCTACATTGCCTGCATCATATCTTTGTTTTTCTATTGTGTTTACTCTTTCTGACTAGTCTGGATTGATCTCTTTGAGGTCCCTTCTCATCGGTGACTGCTTCAGTATCTCTCATGACTATTTCTCATTCTACTTAGACTTTAATTTAGTATGTATTATATTTTTAGTAGTATGTGTTAGTTTTTTCTTTAGTAGTATCTCCTAGTCATCCTCATGGTCCTATGTCTAATCTAACATACATGATTCCATCTTACCCTTCTAATACGTTCCTCGAAATCATCTTGCCATTGTGCATTTCTTTTAGAGAAGCAAGTTATGTAGTTCACTCAATAGACTTTGAAAGTTTAACTCATTATATATTTTGATGAATGTTTCACATCTCCTAATAATTCTTGTATATCTAAAATATCTCTTTCTTATTATTATACCTAAGGTTTGTTATCACTAAGATTTTTATTTTTTTTACGAAAGGTGGCAAGCCACATATATATTAATATAATAATAAGATACAAAAATATGGTTCGACAAGAATATAGGCAAGAAAGAACTAGAAAAAAGAAAACCTTCAGTTATAGCTTCAATTACAATCGAAATCCCCTAAATAACTAATGCTAACCTAATGAAACTAAACTAATGATATGATATAAATATCATTTTTACAAAGCCAAGTTTACCAATTTTTGCAATTGGCTACAGGACAATATATTTGTCTCAATCTCGCTACAGTCCAAAAAATATTAACTTGAATAGCAGTTAATACTGTACATAAACTTATAAGTTCACAACCGGGCCATCCTCAACAAGTTTCAAAATGTAGGATCATCAGTCGTCCATATTTATACTCATCAAAACGGATAACAAAATTTCACCCTCTGCCTTACTCAACCATTGGTTGGACATTTTCATCTTGTTGTTCTTGCACCGTGGCCCTTTCAACCGTATCTGGAATTTGAACAGATCCTGCAACTTCATTGGAACCCTGCAATAATAGAGCCCCTAGGGAAACATTTAAATCTAACACTAATGACTGCAGATGTGGATTCACCTTAGGGAGCTCCACATTCAATAGAATTAACAAGGCATTAGTCTTTTTCTTGATCAAGGTAACCATTTCCTGCCTAGTTTCCCTATGATGCCTATCTAAAGTGCTTTGGATGTATGAAAATTTTTGCATCTCCAATGTGTGTTTAATGTTGTCATAGATTGACAGAAAGACATGCATGGTTAGAAGAAAATGTCGCGGGAAAATACTGCCAATGTGAGCATTACCCTCCCATAAATCATATCTTTGGACTGCTAATAGAAGTTTATTACTAGGAAGAAATTCATTCTTGACAAGTTTGGTAGTAGTTAACTCAAGCATTGAGAGAGATTAAAGAAAATCAAATGCAATTGACAAGAAAATAGAGATAAGCTATGAAGGGAAAATGACCCATCTTGCCTGAGGAAACAATATTTTTTTACCAATCCTGATCTAGTATGATTGAATGTGGAGGACTTGTCCCAGAAATACATTTGTGATGTGCTCTGAGAAGGTTCTCTCCCACTCTTCCACCACTAAGAAGACTCTGTAATTGCGCGACATATACTCCATGTGCTCTCTGCGACATGTTGCGCAAGTAGTGTCCATCTGCATTCTTCCTTCCACTGAAGCTAGCGGTCCCTATTCTATTGTTTTGTTTATTTTTTCCTAATCTTCAAAACCTGTGTTGTGCACAAACTAGCTTAGATTGTGAGGGAAAAATGCCTTTGAGATGGAGTAAATGATGTTTAATAGCCAACCTATCCACCTAAGTTTTAATTACAAAATCTTAATCTGCTTGCAAATAATGTTTGCATGTGGAAACTTTTCTTTACCATGTACGAGAGGTTCTCAGTTTACATCTCATATGTACCAAGGGTGTAAGTTATGTATGCACATATGGTGAGTGACTAATTTAAGACATGTCACACATGCAGTCGTGCTTAGTGATTAATTAACCCTGGTTCGTATTCATTCCTGCAAGTATAATTAAATGACAACTTAAATGATTAAATATGATGGTTACCATGTCTCATCACACACAAAATCTCATCACAAAGAATGTTTTTTTATAGTGGAAAATATTTTAAATCATGTTCATCCTTGATCGATTCAATTTCAAGCCCATCACAGCCCATGTTTGCAAGTTTGTCTGTCATCTTGTTACCTTCCCTGTACATGTGCGAGATATGAAATGCTTCAAAATAATCTAGCAGATTCCAAACTTGTCCGAGAATATAATTGATCCTCCCATTTAATATTTTCCTCTGTCGGTATGCATTAATAACAAGAAAGGAGTCCCCTTCAACATGAACTTTTAAATAACCCAATTTCTTTGCGAGGATCAATCTTTCAAATAGCGCTTGCACCCCTGCCATATTTTTAGTTCCTGGAGGCAAAACAAAAGATTTGAATGCTTTTAAATTACCCAGATGATCCCTAATACAAACTACAGTGCCTGAGTCACCTGGATTCCCTCTTGATGACCCATCAAAGTTAAGTTTGACAAAATCTCGATGTGGGAGTTGCCATGAAACATTAGATCTATCAACCTTATTCAATTTATTAGAATATGGCAAGCCGGAGTTAGATAGTGATAAAATATGCTTCCAAATTTTGATAGTGGAAGAGTCTTCAACTTCCATCATGAAAATAATGAAGAAATGTTATAATAGGATTGATCATGAATATTAACTAGATCTAAAATTGATTTCTCTATAACTTCTAAAACTTTATCAACAGTCAGAGACACTTTCCTAAATACTCTTTTATTTCTTTCCCACCAGATGGACCAAATGACTGTTGCTAGAATGATGTGCCAAATACAAGAAAATGTGGAGGAGGTAAACAAAGTAGGCCATGACTAAAACAAATCTCATATTGTGTTTGGAAAAGGCAATGAAATTTGCAATCTGTTCAAAATGAAGAACCAACACTGCTGAGCAAATGGATATTGAACAAACAAGTGGTCAACTGTTTCACTTTCCTTATTAAACAAAACACAAAAAAATGGTACCGAAATTTGCAGCTTGACTAGTCAGTCACTAGTTAAGATCTTGTTTTGAATTGCCAAAACAACCTGCTTTAGGCAAGACCTTGCTATTCCAACAAAATTTAAATTCTCTTTGGTTCTGCTACTGATCCATCATATGTTGTAATGATGCATATCCATTTTTAACTGATAATACACCTTGTTTAGATGGAGCCCCAAAAACTTTGTCTGAATCATCTGAAAGAAATACAATCCTCTGAGCCAAAAGGTTTTGTAAGATTTTCTTTTGATTGTCATTAGTAATAACATGTAGAAAACATTTCCAAATGGCCTTTCTTGAATGTAATTAAATTCTACTGATATAATCAATGAGTTTCTCACCCCATGCGTGAGTAAGAATAGGAATTATTCCTTGCAGGTTTTGACATTGTGCTAGTGGAGGGTGTCCATTCCACGAGTCATTCCAGAAATGAATTGGCTCCCCATTATTAAATTGCCAAGAAATATACATGGTTACTAGTTCTCTGGATGACATCATGAAGTTCCACATTGTAGATGCATTTGGAGGGTTAGCAATGGTGAGGATTCTCAAAGGGTTTGAAGAATATAGATACTTTGCTTGCATGATTTGACACCATTTTGCATTCGGCTTGGAGTACATTTTTCAGACCAATTTACCTGCAAATGCTTTATTCTGTTTGGTGAGATCATGCAGTCCTACTCCTACCACTGTCTTTCCATATGTCATATTGGTGAGTGAAATTAATGGAATTTTCTTTTCTTAAGAGAGATTATCCTTCCATAAAAAGTGTCTCATAATTTTTTGAATCTTCATGACAATTGATTTTGGTGCCTTAAGAACAGAGATGTAGTAGTTCGGTATGGAGGCCAAAATAGTTTTGATAAGAAGGATGCGGCCTGGGAGAAACAACCATCTAACTCACCAAGCTGAAATTCTAGACTTAATCATTTCAAGCACATTTTCCCAACAAGTTGATGTATTAGCTCCCATAAAGAAAAGAATACCTAAGTATGAACAAGGTAAATCTTCTAGCTTAAATCCCAAAATCTTAATGATATTTCTGCTAACTGCAGCTCTTGTGTTGAAAATAAATACCTTTGATTTTTTAACATTAATTTTTTGATCTAATATTGTTATGTAGGATTCCAAAACTTTCTTAATCTGATTAGCCTCTTCTATAGTGGATTTACCATATAAAAGAGTGTCATCCACAAAAAGTTTATGTGTGAATGAAATGTGAGTATTGGGAATGTGGATACCCTGCCAAATGCCATTTTAATTATTAAATTTGAGTAATCTACTCAGCACTTCTGTCATAATAATGAACAAGAAAGGGGATAGGGGGTCTCATTTCCTAATACCTTGAGGAGCTGCAAAGAAACCTAAAGGTGTCCCATTGATAATACTTGAGAAGAATGCTTCCAAAATACATGCTCTAATCCATTTGCACCATTTTTCAAAGAATCCAAATTTGTGAACTTTTAAGAGAAAATTTCAATTTACCCTATCATAGGCCTTCATCATATCAATCTTAGCAATAAAAGATGGCATTTGGGTGGTTTGAAGAGAGTGGAGAACTCCATGTGCAACTAATGCCCCTCCCACAGTTTCCCTCCTAGGGACAAAACCCCCTTGTTCAAGTGAAATAAGTTTTGGAATGTTTTTGCAATCTTCGATAAATGGCCTTAGTAAGGATTTTATAGATTGTATTACACAAGGAGGTAGGCCTAAATTCTACAAATGTTTTTGGCTCTCTTACCTTTGGAATAATTTCTACATTAGTGACATTGAACATCTTCAGCAATGAAGCACTTCTTCTTAACTCTTCAAGTGCTACCAATAAATCAAAGCCTATAACATCCCACCACTTTTGAAAGAAAAGGGTCGTATATCCATCAGGACCTGGGGTAAGTGAAAACACCACTCCACAAACTTCATCAAGAGTGAATGGTTTCATGAGATCCTCATTGTCACATTAGGTGATGATATTTGGGATAACATCTAAGACTTCTTGTTCTTTAGATGCCAAATGTGTATTACTAATAAGGGGAGGAGCAAGCAAATTTTTTAAAAAATTCACTCCTTTATCTTGAATTTCTTGAGGTTTTGTCACCTTAGCTCCTAAAATAACATCATTAATCTCAAATATTGAAGAGGCCACTCTTTTTGCTTTTGCTGACGCATGAAAGAATTTTGTATTCGTATCTCTTTCTTTCAACCAAAGTTCCCTAGACTTCTGCCTCCAATAGACTTCCTCTCTCTTACATAACTCTTCCCATGTTGTTTGTAGATGTTTTTTCTTGTCATACATGGCATTATCCATGCCCTTCATAATGATGTGATCCTAAATTTTTGTTAACTCTTTTGCCACCATATCTTTTTCATGAAAAATATTCTTAAAAATTGTTGCATTCCATACTTTGATTTGAGATTTAACATACTGCATTTTCTTATTAAATTGAAGCATTTTATTGCCATTATAAAATGGTGCACTCACCCACCATTGATGAAGTAGGGGAAGAAAAAGAGGATGTCTAAACCACATCCTTTCAAATTTGAATGAAGGTCGATGCACACAAGGTGAAGTCTTAGGGGAGATACTAAGTGAAATAGAAAAGTGGTCTGAGTAGATGAGAGGGAGAATCTATGATTCAAACTGATATTTGTGTAACAACCATTATTTAGAAATGAGAAATATGTCCAATCTCTTAGCTATTTGTGAAAAATTCTTTCTCCTATTTGCCCATGTAAAAAAACCCTTCTTTGGCACTATATCTGTTAATGCATTATCGAAAATAAAACCCACAAAATCTTCAATAGTCCTTAATGGAGGACAAATACCGCCTCTTTTTTCTTGAAGGGAGACACTAGCATTGAAGTCTCCTCCCAGAATAATGTTATGATTTGCAAATTCATTAATAACTATTGATATTGCATTCTAGAGCCTCTTTTTGTCAAGTGTACTAGTGGGTCCATAAACGTTAAATAGCTTGAAAGACAAATCAAAGTTTTGAATATTCAGGTGCTGCCAATTTTTACATGTGGTTACTATTTTAGAATTTACTATTTTAGGATTCCATAGAGCTATAAGCCCTCCTAAAATTCCCTGAGCCAGAACATGCAACGATATCCATTTTGTCCACTTGTGAATAGTGTTCTGAAAAGTATCCTAAGAGCTTTTGGTTTCTTGCAACATAACAATATCAACTATTATTGAATCAAGCTGGTGCTTAATTTGATTTCTTTTGTCAGAGGCAAAATTCCATGAAATGATTGTCATTAAGGGTGTGGAGAGAAACATGCCCTCTTGGCCTTTTTATAACAGTAAATTTACCATCTAAAGTGGATTGAATGCTAGTTTTTATTTCCTCTTTCAATTTAGCTGATTTTGGTTTTCTCCCTCTTGGTTTTGGTGAATTAGATAGCAGAGAAAGACTAGCAGGTGATTAAGAAATTGAAAGAGAAGTGAGAAATCATATGGAGGATCTTGCTGGCTTTCACAATCTATTTGGTAATTATTGACCTCTACTTCCATATTACTAGGCAAAATTTCAATATGAGAGTCCTAAAACACAGTTGGCATAACCGTTAAGTGATCTAGGAGAAATTGATCATCCACATTTAGAACATCTTCAGAAATTTCATCAAATAATTGGGAACCAACCGAATGTAACATTTCATTGGCAATTTGATCTAAGTTGTCTAGTGATTTTTGGACCTTGGGTTCCTCATACTACTAAACTGCCCAAAGTGGGCATAGTCTATCATTAGCTACTTGGCCTAGATTATCTGGTGATCTTTGCACATCCAGCTCCTCATACCATTTTAGTGACCTCTCATAACATGGACAAGGATTTCTACTATCTTCCTTAAAGGCATTCAATAGATCAAGAAGCCTACTAGATGTAGACAATCTAGAGACCAACATATTTATTTTACTAAATATTTCTAAAAATAAACCATTCGCCTTCCTTGGAGAGTATAATGATGTAAAATCCATGCTCTTAAAATTTTGAGAGGGAGATATCATTTTGGCCACAAAAGTTTTACCAATTTCCTTTGTTGCATGTAAGCATAAGAAGTTGGTGAAAGTCAAACCTTGATCATTCTGATTGAAAAATTGAAGTGTAGATATTAACTAGTTTACTAGTGATCTTTGCACCTTGGGTTTCTCATACCACTGAGTTGCCCGAACTAGGCATAGCAAGTCATTAGATACATGGCCTAGATTATCGGATGATCTCTGCACACCCAACTCCTCACACCATTGTAGTGACCTCTTGTAGCATAGGAAAGGATTGCTACTATCTTCCTTAAAGGAATTAAATAAATCAAAAGGTTGACTAAATGTAGACAATCTAGAGACCAACATATTTTTTACTAAAGATTTCTGAAAATAAACCATTTTCCTTCCTTGGAGAGTATAATGAGGTAAAACCCATGCCCTTAAAATTTCACGAGGGAGATAACATTCTAGCCACAAAAGTTTTACCAATTTTATCTAGTGCATGTAAGCATAAGAAGTTGGTGAAAATCGAACCTTGATCCTTCTGATTAAAAAATTGAAATGAAGACATTAACCGGTTCCAATTTGAAGAGATGTGGACTATATTTAACCTCTCAGAAGACAATATCTGCATTTCCTGATTTGGAGAATGATTCTTATACTCAGAAATAGTTGTCCTAGAATGATTATTATAGTTATTATCAACTTGTATGTGTTGAATGGGAATAGGATTGTCATGCAAATCGACACCTAGTCTAGAGGCAAACAAATAGAGGATGGATTTGTGGAATGATCATCGCATAATTTCATTATTTTCTACAAATCTTGTTGACATTGAGTATTGAAATGTCCCAAAATGTCTAGATGAGAATCCACTATTTCAGGTTCTTCAAGAAAGATAATTTGCTTCCAAGTACCAAATTTGGAAACAACTGAGAAACTATCTGGTACCAATTTTGACGTGTCCAAAAGAAAGCACACTTGAATTGGAAGATGAGTAAATTCAAAAAGAATAAGATCATGCTTAATGAAAATTCCAATCCGGTTTGTAAATAACTCAATTAGCTCTAAATCTCTGTATTCCAAAGGCAAGGATGGAAAAGAGATCTAGAAGGGGGCAAATTTACAAATTGCAGAATCCATCTTGAAATTTGGCATGCATAAGACGGTGAAAAGACCAAAACTGTTATAAAATCAACCCTTAAAATTATGGACCATATCCATAGAATTTTTTGATCAAAATATTGCAATAAAAAACCTTGATCCATTATCAATGTAAAAAATCTCCTTAACCCCTTTCCAACATTTCATAGCCCATGATAATAAAACAATAGATGAGGGAGAAGATTTCAAAACTTACCAACAAGAACTCTATCTTGAAGATGTGAAATTTGAGGCATAATAACTTGGTTCGGGAGAGTAACCTTGTACTTCTTATCAAGAAGGCTTGGTTCAGGAGAGGTCGTATTATCTTTCTTTTTGGTCAGCAGTTCAATCTATTCTTCATTCAACTTTTTTTTCTCCAAATTTTTAAGGGCTCATCTAATGGTCGAAGGGGGACCTCCTCAAACGATCTGCATTTGCCAAGTTTCCTATCAAACTTTGGGTTAAAGGACACTCTAAGAGTGAAATCTGAAAAGTCTCGGCTTCGTGCACTATCAAACTTTGGGTTGAGGGCGCTCTAAGAGTGGAATCTAAATAATATTGGCTCCTTGTAATCGGAGTATTGTTCGGATAGGAGAGGAATTTGGGATTGCATACCGGTTTATTATTTTCCCAGGAAGCATACGAAGGTATAGATTGGCCATAGGGTATATTTGTGCTTTTGAAATCTTCTTCAGTATGTCTTTTCACTAAGATTTACTTTCTTACCTCCATCCATTTTATTCATTTTTTTTATAAATAATACTATACAAATTTTTAATTAAAAATATAATACTATAATATTAATAAAATACTATGGGATCAATATAGTTTAGTGGCATGTCCACTTCTATCAAAAAAAATAAAAAAATACTATGGGATCACACCCTTAAAGATTAAGTGAAACCAACTCTTTACTAAAGAAAGAGTTCAAATGACCAAAGCCCAAACATAACACACCAAATCAACTAGTGCAACACCAATACAAGAGGGCTCTTTATCATCAAGTTGTTTTATTCATGCTTTATGTCCAAACAAAATTATAATCTTGAGGTCCTTACAAATGTTTTGTTTAGTGGACTAAACCCACAATAAAAAATGTGAATGCATTTTATTTTCTTGCATTTTTTACCCTGCCAGAGATAGAAAGAAGTAAGTACTATATCCTAGTCTAAAAATTGTTGACATTGAGTATTCATTTATGTCAGCTGGTATTGCAAGATACCAATACAAGTATGTTAGTCACCCGATATGAAGATGATTGAACCGGCATAAGGAATATCAACATGAAGGCTTGAGGCTTATCAACCAGTATGGTGGAAGACAGGTAGGTATTGAGACTATCAGTAACTTCACCGGTATTAGGTAAGATGCATATGTGTGTCAGCATGTTGAGTGATAATTGTTAGAGCATAAACTAGTTTGGTTGTTGGTTGCCTATTTATGATGAAGAGGAAGAATGTTAAAATGATCACAAACCACTAGAGGCAAAGATGTGCTACCGATGTAGTGTAAACCACCGATTAGTAGGACGAGTAGGTCTCACCAGTAAGGAATTGTACCGGTATGAGTTTGTTGAATGTTCAAGTGTAGACTAACCTTGTGTTGGTGAGTTGCTTGTATGACAGATGTGATTCCATGTGGAGCCGAGGTGGCAAGCATGCAGAGGTTGGTGAAGTTTCCATTGACATGGTTGTTGAAACAACTAGCCAACATTAATAGAACAACCAAAAATTCATGAGATGATAATAGATTGATGCGGATCAAGGAAGAAAAAGTGAAAGAGATAGATCAGGGAGTTGTTGGCATGTGGATCGAAGCAAAGAGATTAGACTGCAAGAGGACCTCAAGAAGGAAACAACTGGGTCGTAAGTGAGTCGACGGATTTAAAGACCAAAAATCATAGTCGGTATTGCTATCTTTAGCAAATATGCATTGGATAATGGAAAATGCGTTCAGATACATTTATCCAATGTAGGTGATCGATCTAAGGTAGATTGGATCATTTCTAATGAAGATTTGGTTGGGAGAAGGAAACTCTAACCGACCTTAGTTTGAATTATTTTTGGTGGGAAAGCTCAAGTTTAAATATGATGACTTTAGATTGCGATTGTTGTTGCTGCAAAGTGAAGGCATGTGTGAAATTTCTCTTTGAGAGCTGAAGAGATAAACACTTGAAGTGTTTATGAGTGAAAATTGTACTGGTAAAGAGAAGCAGGGTAAATTGGTGTAAGGAACAAATCGGTGGAGTGAGCTTAGAACACAGAGGTGACAAACCAGCAAAGTTGTACCTGATAAAGAGTGATCAAGTGTGAGTTGAAGAGTAAAGACATTATGAAAGGGGACTTAGAAAAGTTATCATCAAATAAAAGTTGCAGAGTGGGTGGAGAGAACACAGGCCAGTAAGGTTGAAGCCGGCAAAACAAAATATTGTAAGGTTGCAAAACTTCTTTTGCAACAGAGATCTCATTTTGTATTTAAAATATTATATTATTTTTCACTAAATTGGAGCTTAGTGCAAGAGTTGTAGCTCCTTTAGGTTGTAGCCTATAAATCCTGCAAGGGTTGATGCTCCTTTTGAGTTGGTACTCATAAATTAGGGGTTGTTACCCTAATATTGTAATCATATCTTTTACATTGTGAGGCTGGATTAGAGAAGATCTCTAGCAACTATTCTCATCGAGGTTTTTCCCAAATTGGGATTTCCTCATATATCTGGTGTTGTTTGATGCATTCTTGTGCATGTGCTATGTTCATGTTTTATAAAATCATTTCACACACCTAGTTTGCATTGTTTGAGCTATTGGTTATCACTCAGTTTGTTTTATATATTACCGGTATCTCTTTGTTGAAGAAAAAGTGTTTAAATCACTGATTCACTCCACTCTCAGTGATCCATTATGCCCAACAATTGGTATCAGAGCCTAGGTTCCCTATTTTGTCAAAGCATTCTCTAGCTTGGATAGATCCTATCAAGTGTTCACAATGGCAAGAAATGAATCCGCCTCCTCAAAAGCTGCTACGTTTGATGGTGTCAAGTATGCATTTTGGTGTAGAAGAATGGAAACCTATTTGTCCTCTCTAGGTTGTGATGTATGGATGTCAGTTGTGAATGGGTATACTATCCCTAATAATCCCCCTACTGATCTAGATGCTAAGAAGGAATATGAGAAGAATGCTAAAGCTAAAAATGCCATTCTTAGTGGGCTATCTGATAATCAGTTTGTTAAAGTCATGCATTTCTCCTCTACCAAAGAAACTTGGGATAAGTTGCAGAAGATATTTGAAGGAGATTCTAAAGTCAAGGAAGCCAAGTTGTAGACATTGAGAGCACAACTGGAGGGTTTGAAGATGAGAGATAAAGAGAAGATTGCTGACTATCTACAAAGGGTTGATGAAACAACAAACACCATTAGAGGACTTGGACAAGAAATAAAAGATGAGGTGGTAGTGAAGAAAGTACTTAGATCTCTTACATCTAAGTATGATACAAAGGTCTCATCAATAGAAGAAGCAAAAGATCTGAAAGTCCTTACAATGGATGAGTTGTATGGTTCCCTAACTACTTATGAGATGATGGCTACCAGTACTGATGCTATAAAGAAAGAAGTTGCACTCAAAATATTAAGAAAAGGAAAAGAATAATCTCCTGATGATATAACCGGTGAAGACTCTAATGACATCATGGAAAGCTTTGTCAAAATACTCAAGATGGGTTCAAGCAAATAAAAAGGCAAGTTGCCTTTGAAATGTTTGAATTGTGAGAAGATTGGATACTTTTCTGCTAAATGTCCCTATGGTGATAAGAATGAAGATGATCAATCAAGTGGTAGCAGATCATACGGTAAGGACATGAAGAAGAATATCTACCGGCAGGGTAGAAGAAGCAACCGAAAGGAGAGTAGTCTTTACACACATGAAAATGATACCACAAATGAGGAAAGTGCCTCACATGACTATTGTAGTGGAGATGAAGTCAGAGGAAACCTTTTCATGGCTTAAGAGGTTTCGGTACCTGAAGAAGGAGAAGAAGAAGAGAAAGAAGGAGAAGTATATCTTGAAGAAAAGCTCATTAGTGCCTTAGATGAGCTATATAAAACAAGGAGAGATTTGAAGAACCTAAAAAGGGTTGTAGTTGAAGAACAAGAGTTGTTGAAACAATCTCTTGAAGAGTCCAAGAAAACTATTGCATATCTAAAACTCCAACTAGAAGAAGCCAAAAGGATCTATGAAGTCACTAGCATCGGTCTGAGTGAAAAGAAGAAGGAGCATCAAAATCTGGAAGCAGAAATAGTGAAGCTCCAGAAAGAATTAGAAAAAAGTCAGGAAGAGATAAAATTGAGAAGCAAATATGAAGGCAGCACTGAAGCCCTGGATAAGATGCTAAGTAAACAAAAGAAATCTAAAGATACTGGTGGCTTAGGCTTTGAGGAAGGACAAATTTCAAATAGCAAAGACACATCCTGTAAGGAGATACAATTCACGTCTTTAAATGATGGTAAAGAGAGGAAGACATTCACAGTGAGCAAGTATGCTGACAAGAAGACATATGTAGATGCTGCTAGAAACTGCCACACAAACCAATATACTCAAGCAATAAACTGGAGACCATATTCAATATACCGACATGCAGATCCAAGGAGAAATGCAAGTGTTGATCATGAAGGATTCACAAGAGTTAGCGACATGAAAGGAAGTGCAATACTCGCCAAAATACCCTAGAGAAATATAGCTAAATACATGCTAATTAATTTTTTTCTATTAATACAACACATAACATCACTTAAGCAATGAAGCAAGAACACATCAGCATCTAAGTGCTATGAACATAGAACAATTCACTCAAACTATTTAACAATTACGCAAGCGGATTACAATAAATCATTACTACTAACTCAAGGTAGGGTATCTCAATGCCATTACTTAATCTATCTACATAAGAAATAAGCATTTACTCTCTTCAAGATCAATACCTAATAATCTTAATCATTTTACAAGAATAGGTGCAACATAGAAATACCTAACACTCATGATATGCAACCTACTTAATCATTCATTTAATATGAGGTTCTATCTTTCAATGCATAGCTATTTCCCTTTTGCTCTTAGGTTCATTTTATACACCAAGTCCAAATGTTCCTATTATCATTAACCAACCCTCGACTATAAAGTTCACCATTCATATACCAATGTTAACCTTTACATTGCATCGACATAATTTCCATTTACGATTAACTTCCACATAATCATTTATGATTCTATACTCCTAGCATGCCTATTACTTCATCATAATTTCCTAAGTACAAAATACATCAATCACAAAGTCTTCCTAAACATTTAATCCATACCTCATTTAATACTCATAAAATCTCGTACACTATATCAATAAACTAACAGTCATCTTATTACAAATTAAGTAACTACACGAATTCATCTCAACACAAAGTAAGATACAATATCCTGAACCCATAACAACTAATAGCATCCACCCAATAGAGATATAATCTTCAACCATACCATTTAATATAATCTAATTCTTTCGTAAAAGATAAGAATTCATTTTACCGTCTACCCATATACTTACTATTAATTTCCATTAGTAAGATTAGTAACTCACTCTCTAAGAATCATCCATACAAATTTTTCATAAGGACCATTCAATTACATCCCAAGCATAATAAGAATTTAATCCTACCATTAGATCACAGACTATGAAGTAAGATACTATAAGTTCAAATTCTTTAATCAACAAACATAAACATGTCCTAGGATATCTCCCATTATTACTCATACTAATACATCCTAGCAATGCATATCATTTCTTCTACTTAAAGAATTGGTTAAAGACATTATTCAAGACTAATACCATTATCATAACATTATACTATTTCCTTTTGACATGGCTCATCAAGAATAAAAAATTACATCATTTAATTTCAAACCATAATACTTATCCATATCTCATTTAATATGAATACGTTACAAAACAACTCAAGGTCCGTCATTAAAATCATATACTATAACCAAAATCTACCACTATAACTAGAACACATATTCATTTCCCATAAGCATGATTTCTTTTACAACCATTACATAATAATTTCATTAAATAAATCACATCATCCTTTACATTCTTGCTGTAATTAATATCTATGAACTATCTGAAGAAGCATCCTCATCCATGCAAGAAGAATCCAAAGATAGGAACATCCCAATGGTGTAAAGGCACCAACCACCTGACCATGTGGAACCAAAGGAACCACCCCCCATTCTAGCAGATGACACAAGGTCCCAACACACACTCTACATCTAGGCTGACACTTAAAAGCACAAAAACTATACAATAGAAGAACACTCAAGCAAGAACCACTCACAAGAAAGCACAAATAGAAAACTCCCAAAGATGCACAAATAAACAAGGTATCGATACATCTCAAGAAAATGACACATGTAGGAGCGAAGTCTCATCACATGCTATAATCCCCCATAATATTGCCAACACAACTCTTCACTGCATAACCCTGATCGACATGTGGAGCCATTTATACCCATGAGAGAATCAAGGGAGATTTGACCCTCCCTAGGAATAAGCCATGAGTCTCAAAACTATTCATTATCTTGTTTAAATGAGTTCTAATTACCCATCCCCATTAATTCATTATTAATGTTATCACTTGTTTAAACAAAGGAAAACCCCCATGTGCCCTGACAGTCTAGATGGAAATCTTACCAACTTAACCGCCTATCTCTCGTGATTTCAGTTATCGCATGAAGCCCACTTCCCCTATCATGCTCCAAAACAATAATAGAAAGAGGCTCCAATTCAAATTCCAAGAAGAGATCCATAAGTTCATTATGAATCCCAACAACACATAAACATACAAGGAAAACCATAGCTATCTCAATGTAGAAATCTATAGAATATAAAATATGAAGTATGCCATCAATAGAGAATATGAATTATGTTGTCTCCATAGAAATACCATCTTGTTGTCTCCATAGCAATACCATCTTTCCACTGCAACATCTCAATATTAGGAAAACTTAAATCTTTGACAATAAATAAATCAAGAATGTTACAACATAGAAAACACAAAATCACATCAATCTGATAAATAACAGTAACTGGAAAACTTCTACAAAAACCCCAAAAAAAGCCTCTGGAATGAAACCAAACTCAAGAATCCAAATTTGACTGGAAAAATAGGGAAAATACCGAAGACAGACAGAACAACACATACACCACATAGAACAACGCTTTCACATTGAAGTTTAGTGCTTTTACATTGAAGTTTAGCACTTTTACATTGCAAATTAGTGCCTATATTAATAGTTTAGCGCATGTACAATTAAAGGCAACACTTTTACACAAAGGACAACACATATACACTGAAGGACAATGCAAATACAACAATAGGCAGAGTAAATACATGAAAGGATAATCCAAATACAACGAAGGACAACGCATATACATAATCAATGCTTTTACATAAAATGGACAGAAAAACATAAAACTTTCGATAGAGATTAAAAAAAAAAACTTAAAACATAAGGCTTTAAAAAATATATACACAGAGTCGCTCAGGACAATAGATTAAAAGGGCAGAAATGAAATAAACAATAAACATTTAAAAACCAAGATTTAATCGAACTCCATTCTCAACACAAACTGAGAAAAATACCAGATCAATGCCGAAATATAATTATTTCCAACAAACTATAGAATAAAACTTTATAATAAACCTATTTATTTCCTTCCAAACCATACAAACTATAGATTTATTTCCCTAAGCTCACACATACAACTTGCAGACATGGAGCATATAGGAAACTGTAAAACAAAATACAAAAAGGAGAAAACATCACCAACCTGCAACCAATGTGATGGGAAGAAACTTCAGAAGAGCTCCCCACATCCAAAAACCAAATCAACAAGCTCTAGCAGCAATCCAAGCCAAAAACCAAAGGAAAATCTTGTAGGGAAAAACTTTTCAAAAAAAGAAGCCAACCCGAAACACATCACAGGAATGAAATAAAAAGCCAAACAATAACCAAAACCCTAGCCTCTACAACAACCAATCAAAATATTCGATTCAAAAATATATTTTACAAACCCCACCATATAATATAATTTTACCTCCCTTTTTGAATTCAACCAATAAGAGAAGAGGGTAGGTAAGATAAATATAAATCATGCATTTACAATTAGGTTGGAATATTTTATTTTATTTTATTTTAAAGTGTATTTATACAACTCACTAAACATAAAAGTCAAAGTAATAAATAAAATATGAGCCACAAGTAAATAAATCAAATGGGGTAAATTAAATTAAATAAACCAAAGGCTCATAAATGAATTAAAGAACCAAATAAAAATTAAACCATAGACAATTAAATAAAGAAATAAATAAATAAACAATTAAATACCAATAAAAAGTCAAATCATCAAATATCAAATAAATATAAAACCACAACATAAGCTAAACAATAACTATTAAATAAATATTAAATCATCATTAAAAATAAATAAACATTTAAATATCAAATAATTAAATACCCAAAAATGCAAGAATCCATTAAATTAAATTAAACATTAGATAATCAAATAATCAAATCGCTATAAATCAAAATAATTAAAATAAACATTATTAACTATTTAATCTCCCATCAATAATCAAATAATCAATCTTGACATAATAGAGTTGACCAACCAACACTAACATACTCACAACAGATAAGAAACCAAGCTTACTAGATAACATGGAGACTTCAAGATGTTGACGACTCATAGTGAGCAACTTAGACCTAGAGTATGTGAGGGGAACTTGTGTTAACTCTGAACCACATGCCATTGGGACTTAAAGACATGCTCAGACCTGTGGAGCCAAGTGGATTTGGTGTTCAGTACCTGCAAATCGTGCACCCAGAAAGCAACGATATATATATATATATATATATATATATATATATATATATATATATATATATATATATATATATATATATATATATATATATTAGCAGACAAGGGTTAGAGAATCACAATGACACATCACGCTTGCAATGAGTGATGTGGCATTGTCTCTATCCCAAAGATAGTCATACAACAATCAAACACACCATAAGATCAACTGATCATAGATAACCATTAAATATGGCCAGTACATCAAAACATCATCAAGATGATGATTAGTATAATTCATGACTATAGTACGACATCTAAAATCCATCAAGAATATGAACTCGTATATGATCCATCAATACTTATGCTCATCAAATCACATAATCAATAGAATCTTTTGATAATCTATCACATAATAAGTATATAGTGTCTAACAAATCACATGATCAATAATGATAGTATCAACATCATTTAAATCATCCAAAATAGTCTATGCCCAATAATGTATATCACGGATGAATTAAAAGTCAACTACAATCAAAACAAGTCAAGTCAAGGGTGGACACTACATCCTCCCCCCCTTAGACTCGACTTAGTCCTGGAAGTCGTAAGAGTTAGGGTGACAGCTAGCACACATAAATCAAAAACTTCCTTTTAACACAAACATATTATAATATTTCCTAACTCCAAGAAAGATAATGACAACTAAATTTCCTCCTTATGTTTCAATTATTTGAAATAAACATGTTACACAAGACGTAATTGAAGCACCAACTCCTAATAATTATGATATATACACTAAATTGTTAAAATAATTACAATGGAACTTCATTTTAACCACACTTGCACTACAAAACTATAAGTTTAGTCACTGAGTTAAGAATCAATAAGCATAAATCACTATATTTCACACCCATATTCATAGTAACACTCCTTCGGCATGTAGTTGCATGCAAATAGAGAGAGAGAGAGAGATACATTTACACAATATCTTACACGTATGCACATATTATATTATTGAATAAATCATGTCATAAGCCTAAATGAGGGAAAGTTTCTTAGAAATAAGCTTCCTCAAATTAAATATATTCAAGACATCACACGATAACCAAGCATATATAACCTATTTATTTAAAAGAACAAATTTCATGGGATTCAAATGTCCTAATTTCCACAATGTGTCCATTACACTAATATTTATACAAATATTAGATGCAATCCATATCCAACCAAATCATTCAACAATATCTTTAATCCATTATTTTTACAGAAGATTTTGAAGGTAAGAAATCAGCAATTTATTTTTATTTAACTATTCCATAAATTTTAGACTTCACACTTCTATCTACTGTAAAATTCATAAAGTTACCAATAAATTTTATCTTATTAACACCTTTCATTTACTCAGCTAATAACAACACTATCTAATTGTTTGCTTAGTCTAGTGTACTTTTCCGCGATGTCGTCCCTCGCACATACTATCAGAGGTTCAAAATGAACATGACAGAGACAACACTTGGCTCAAGATATGGGCCTACAATATAGTGACACTCAGAATGACCACCACAGACAACAAAACAGGAGGTCAAAGGAAATATCCTCAAATCAATTCATTAAATTAAAAGAGAAGAAAAGTTGTCGATGAAATCAATCAAGAAATTGAAGTGTGACAAGTGCCACCACAAGGGAAAAATAAAAGAAAGAAGAACTTAGTGGTCATCCCAAAAGTAAATAAATCTCAAAAAAAAATACACATTAATCCTAATGACACATCACACAAATCATACATTAACTCAAAGCAAAATAAACGATTCATCCAATCCACATCATGAGGTGACCAACATTAGTCACACCAAAGGGAGTAATCGTTGCACAACATCCAAGGGTGAAATGTCTTGAATATGTTAGAGAGTGCAAGACATATATATATATATATATATATATTTAAGACTTTGATTTTTTCCATATGCTTGTATTATTTTCATTATTTTTAATGCAATGCAATCTTTTTCAAAAATCTAGACAATTATCCTTTATAAAAGTTGACATAGGTAGGAAGAGATAAAGCAACTACACACTCACACATGCACAAGGAATATACTCATACCATGACTAATTTTCAAGATATCCTATCTATACCATGATCACATTCACCAAATTATAACAGAAATAGAGGTTAGAGATTCAATTAATCACTTGATAGTAGACTATAACATGCATCATTTCCATCAATGCACAACTAATAAACTATAGAAGATCATAATTTCCTTCATAAGGTCTTTAAATAATTTAATCAATCATATATTTAAACAAGAAAAATAGATCTCATTACTAAAGCCAAAGTTTAATATCAATTTCTACTCTTACCAATAATAATCTTCTGACATACTTCTAGTTATGTAAATTAAGAATATCTGAGTCCCACTTCTAAAACATAGTTTTCTTTTCATCCAATGTCTCTTAAATTCCAATAATACATGCATCATTCTATTTAAACTCACTTCCTATCATTACTTGATTATTATCATTCATAGACTATGTATCTTCGACATTTCAAGAAAAATTGACATCTAGAATCCCAACACAATTTCATACAATTAATTATCATTTAATTTCATTAGAATTCACTAAGGAAGAACTTCTTAAAATTCAAATAAGGAAATGCATAGTATCCTTCCTTAATTTATCCATCTAGTTAAGAGAAATATTTATTCAATGCCACACAATTCCTACACAAAGCTAAAACTTCTATCTTGCCAAACCAAATAAAGACACAATGGTATCATTTTGATTCCTACATATGAAATGCACCAATCCTTGCATCAATACACATATTTATATCCCTTTAGTTTTGTGATGCATTTCTTATTTAAATGATGGGATATTCTGTTAAATCAATTCTTCCCTATAAAGGACAAGGATCATGAATGCAATACCTAAATTTTAGTCTTCAATACAAATTATTTTCATCTAATCTTCCCTTTAATTTATATGAGTCATATTCATCAATCATTATTCAATCCTTCTACTTAATATCAATAACCACCAAGTATTTGAATATTTTACCCCAAAGAGAGATGAGTAAGGAAGGGATATTGCCACACAAATTGATACATACAAATTTATGCAAACTCGGTTTGAATTTCTTAATCATGCCAAATACAGCTACCACTTTTAAAGGTATGAAATTTCAACTTCCATAAGATCTCCTATAAATACAAGTGCAACTAGAAATCCCAAATCTTTTGATAGATATGATTTCCTCAAATAGTCTTTTATTACTTAAAAAATCACACACACAATAAAATAACCAATAGTTCTATGGGGTAACCATGGTATTACCAGCTAACTTCCTTATATTTCACATAGGAGATTAAAATAAGGAAAAAGGTATTCTAACTACTTTTATTATGCACCACATACATTTTCTTTGATTTTTACATCATTATATATACTAAATTATTCCTAAATGCATAATACAAACACTTCATCTTGCTATTCATAGAAAGATCAACATAATAGACTAATTTTATGAACAAAGCATTGGTTAAGAGGATACACACATTCATTCTACAACGTAATTAATTATGTATAAGGAAAGCAATCCTAATCATTCAAGTAAGCACTAGAAATTTACATAGCAAGTAAGAACATATAGACACTTCTCTTATTCTAGAGACATGCATACAGAATAAATACACACTTTAATTACAATTATGATTCCTAAAAGGAATTAGAGAGAAACACAAGCCATATATATCTAATTTTCCCAACATTCTAATAACACTTCTTCTAACACAAATCTCAAAGAGTAACTTGATTCAAAGGAACATCAAGGCACATTCACAAGACTAATAGCAACTTCCTTAGCCAGAGATCCCAGCATTGCAACATGGGCTCTGATACCAAATGTAATGCGTGCCAAAATACCCCAGAGAAATATAGCTAAGTACATGCCAATTATTTTTTTTATTATTAATACAACATATAAAATCACTTAAGCAATGCAGCGAGCACACATCATCATCTAAGTGTTATGAACATAGAACAATTCACTTAAAATATTTAATAATTACGCAAGCGAAATACAATAAATCATTACTACTAACTCCCTAGGGTATCTCAACACCATTACTTAATCTATCTACATAAGAAATAAGCATTTACTTTCTTCCAGATTAATGCCTAATAATCTTAATCATTTTACAAGCATAGGTACAACATAGAAATACCTAACACTCATGATATGCAACCTACTTAATCATTCATTTAATATGAGGTTCTATCTATCAATGCATAGCTATTTGCCCTTTACTCTTAGATTAATTTTATACATCAAGTCCAAATGTTCCTATTACCATTAACCAACCCTCGACTATAAAGATCACCATTTATATGCCAAGATTAACCCTTACATTGCATCAACATAATTTCCATTTATGATTAACTTCTACATAATCATTTATGATTCTATACTCCTAGCTTGCCTATTACTTCATCATAATTCCCTAGGTACAAAATGCATCAATCACAAAGTCTTCCTAACGATTTAATCCATAGCTCATTTAATACTCATAAAATCTCTTACACTATATCAATAAACCAACAATTATCTAACTAGAAATTAAGTAACTACACAAATTCAACTCAACACAAAGTAAGATACAATATCCTGAATCCATAACAACTAATAGCATCCACCCAATGGAGATATAATCTTAAACCATAACATATAATATAATCTAATTCTTTCCTAAAAGACAAGCATTCATTTTACCGTCTACCCATATACTTGTAATTTTAATTAGTAAGATTAGTAATTCATTCACTAAGAATCGTCCATATAATATTTTCATAAGGACCATTCAATTACATCCCAAGCATAATAAGATTTTAATCCTACCATTAGACCACTAACTATGCAGTATGGTACTATAAGTTCAAATTCTTTAATTACCAAACATAAACATGTCCTAGGATATCTCCTAATATTAGTCATACTCATACATCCTACCAAGGAATAGTATTTCTTCTACTTAAAGAATTAGTTAAAGACATCATTCAAGACTATTTCCATTATCATAACATTTATACTATTTCCTTTTGATATGGTTTATCAAGAATACAAAATTTCATCATTTAATTCCAAACCATAATACTTATCCACATCTCATTTAATATGAATACATTACAAAACAACTCAAGGTCCATCATTAAAATCATATACGATAACCAAAAGCTATCACTATAACTAGAACAACATAATCATTTCCCATAAGCATGACTTCTTTTACAACCATTACATAATCATTTCATTACATAAATCACTTCTTTTACAGGCATTTCTACCCATGAGAGAACCAAGGGAGATTTGACCTTCCCTAGGAATAAGCCATGAGTCTCAAAACTATCCTTTATCTTGTTTAAATGAGTTCTAATTACCCATCCCCATTAATTCATTATTAATGTTATCACTTGTTTAAATAAGGGAAAACCCCCATGTGCTTTGGTAGTCTAGATAGAAAGCTTACCAACTTAACCACCTATCTCTCGTGACTTCGGTCATCCCATGAAAGCCCACTCCCCCTATCATGCTCCAAAACAACAATAGAAAGAGGCTTCAATTCAAATTCCAAGAAGAGATCCATAAGTTCATTATGCATCCCAACAACATAGAAACATACAAGGGAAACCATAGCTAAACAACGCAAAGGACTTAAATCCATTACAAATGCAAAATGAGCCTCAATGTAGAAATCTATAGAATATCAAATATGAAGTATGCCATCAATAGAGCATATCAATTATGTTGTCTCCATAGCAATACCATCTTTTTAATGCAACATCTCAATATCAGGAAAACTCAAATCTTTGAAAATAAATAAATGTTACAACATAGAAAACGCAAAATCGCATCAATATGATAAATAACAGTAACTGGAAAATGTCTGCAAAAACCCAAAAAAATCCTGAAACCAGACTCAAGAATCCAAATTTGAGTGGAAAAATAGTGAAAACACCAAAGACAGGTAGAAAAACACATACACCACATAGAACAATGCTTTCACATTGAAGTTTAGCGCTTTTACATTGAAGTTTAGCACTTTTACATTGCAGATTAGCATTTGTATTAATAATTTAGCGCATGTACAATTAAAGACAACACTTTTACACAAAGGACAACACATATACACCGAAGGACAACACAAATACAACAATAGATAGCACAAATACATGAAAGGACAGTGCAAATACAATGAAGGACAACACATATACAAAATCAATGCTTTTACATAAAACAGATGGAAAAACATAAAAATTTCATTAGAGATTAAAAAATCAAACTTAAAACATAAGGCTTCAAAAAATATATACACAGAGTCACCCAGAACAATAGATGAAAAGGGCAAAAGTGAAATAAACAATAAACATCTAAAAACCAAGATTTAATCGAACTCCATTCTCAACACAAACTGAGAAAAACATCAGATCAATGCAGAAATATAATTATTTCTGACAAACTATAGAATAAAACTTTATAATAAACCTATATATTTATTTCCCCAAGCTCACACATATAATTTGTAGACATGGAGCATACAATAAACTATAAAAAAAAATACAAAAAGGAGAAAATATCACCAACCTACAATCCATGTGATGGGAAGAAACTTAAGAAGAGCTCCCCAAATCCAAAAGCCAAATCAACAAGCTCTAGCAGCAATCCAAGCCAAAAACCAAAGGAAAATCTTGCAGGGAAAAACTTTTCCAAAAAAGAAGCCAACCCGAAACACATCACAGGAATGAAATAAAAAGCCAAACAATAACCAAAACCCTAGCCTCTACAACAACCAATTAGAATATTCAATTGTAAAATATATTTTACCAACCCCACCATATAATATAATTTGACCTCCCTTTTTTAATTCAACCAATAAGAGAAGAGGGTAGGTAAGATAAATATAAATCATGTTTTTACAATTAGGTTGGAATACTTTATTTTATTTTATTTTATTTTAAAGTGTATTTATATAACTCATTAAACATAAAAGTCAAAATAATAAATAAAACATGAGCCACAATTAAATAAATCAAATGGTGGAAATTAAATAAAATAAACCAAAGGCTCATATATGAATTAAAGAACAAAATAAACATTAAATACCAAATAAATATTAAACCATAGATGATTAAATAAATAAATAAACAATTAAATACCAATAAAAAATCAAATCATCAAATATCAAATAAATAAAAAACCACAACATAAGATAAACAATATATATTAAATAAATATTAAATCACCATTAAAACTAAATAAACATTTAAATATCAAATAATTAAATACCCAAAAATGCAAGAATCTGATAAATTAAATTAAGCACTAGATAATCAAATAACCAAATCGCTATAAATCAAAATAATTAAAATAAAAATTATTAACTATTTAATCTCGCATCAATAATCAAATAATCAATCTCAACATAATAGAATTGACCAACCAACACTAACATACTCACAACAAAGAAGAAACTGAGCTTAGTAACTGACATGGAGATTTGCACCAAGATGTTGAGGACTCACAGTGAAAAACTTAGACCTAGAGTATGTGAGGGGAGCTTGTGTGAACTCTGAACCATATGCCATTGGGATTTAAAGACACGTTCAGACCTGTGGAGCCAGGTGGAGTCGGTATCTGGTACCTGCAAATCCTGCACCCACAAAGAAATGATACAAAATATGCATATATATATATAGAAGACAATGGTTAGAGAATTGAAATGACACATCCCGCTCGCAATGAGTGATGTGGCATTATCTATATCCTGAAGACGGTCATACAAAAATCAAACACACCATAAGATGAACTCATTGTAGATAATCATTAAATATGGTCATTACATCAAAACATCATCAAGTTCATGATTATTATACTTCATGACTATAGTATGAGATGTAAAATCCATCAAGAATATGAACACGTATATGATCCATCAATACTTATTCTTATCAAATCACATGATCAATATAATCTTTCGATAATCTATCACATGATAAGTATATAGTGTCTAGGAAATCACATGATCCATAATGATAGTATCAATATCATTTAAATCATCCAAAATAGTCTATGCCCAATAATGTCTATCACGCATGAATTAAAAGTCAACTACAATCAAAACAAGTCAAGTCAAGGGTGGACACTACATGAAGACCCCCAATGAGGCAGCCATTTGTATGTTCAAGACAACCTAAGTGGTATGTTCCAAATTTTCATGGTTATTGGCGCTGGTGTAATAAGTTCAGTCATAGAATGGAAGATTGTAGGAAAATGAATGTCAACCCTAATTTTGAGAGTAGAAACTCATTTGGTGAATTACAAACTACAAATGTCACATGCTATAATTGCAATGAGTTTGGTAACAAGACTTATGAATGCGGGAGTAATATGTGAATGCCCTATAAAAATGCATTGAGTACATAGCAAGGTACATCTTAAAGTGCTAATGTTCTACTTGCGGAATAGAAGGAGAAGGGAGAGATAGATCAGAAAGGGATTATGCAACATATGAAACTCTTTGAATCTCCTCAGGTGGCTGCCCTTTGAAAGCAATCAAATCTGTGACATTAAAAATGTGAGACAAAGAAACATCAGTAGGCAAATCAACTTTGTAAGCATTAGACCCATACTTAACCAAGATTTTGCAAGGGCCTATTCTCCTCATCTGAAGTTTGCTTGGAACTCCCTTTTGTAGCCTTGCCTTGTTCAAATGAACCATCACATAATCTCCTATGGAAAACTGAACATCTCTCTTTTTAGCATCCACTCTTGCCTTGACTTTTTGTTAGGTATTTATAAGAGCCTTTCTCACTTGCTCATAAACCTCCTTCATGGATTAAGCCATGTCATCTGTTGTTCCACTCTTAGGTTGCAAGTTAGTGATATCCCCGAACTCCATTATACCCCTTGGATGCATACCATAAACAACTTCAAAAGGTCTTTAACCTATAGACCGATTGACACTATCATTGTAGGCATATTATGCTTGATGAATGAGCTGACCCCAACTCTACCCATATTCCTTTGTCAAGAACCTAAGCATATTTCCAAGAGACCTATTCACAACTTCGGTTTGGCCATCTGTTTGTGGATTATAAGCTGAACCAAAAGAGATATTAGCACCCAATCTCTTCCACAATGTTTTCTAGAAATGACCAAGAAACTTAACATCCCTATCTGAAACAATGCTAGTAGGAAAACCATGTATTCTAACAACTTCTTTGAAAAATAAGTAAGCAATATGACTTGCATCATGTTTTGTCTTAGAAGGAATAAAATGACCCATTTTGCTAAATCTGTCAACTACTACAAAGATGCTATCAAATCCTGCTTGAGTTCTAGGTAATCCTACCACAAAATCCATACTAATGCAATCCCAAGGCCTATGTGGAATTGAAAGAGGCTGATATAAACCAGCATTGGAGGAATTACCTATTTCTTTCTTACATACCAAACACTGGTCAACATACCTTCAGATGTCTTTCTACATCTTAGGCCAATAATAGAACCTTTGAACCAACTCTAAGGTCTTGTTGAGACCGAAATGTCCACTTAAGCATCCATTGTGCTTCTCCTGAATGAAGTTCTCTCTCATAGAACCCTTTGGAACACATAACTGTCCACCCCTGAATAAAAAACCATCCTGCAAAGTGAAATCACCATATGCACCATGGAAGTGATTCTCAAAATCTTGAAAAACTTTATAAGCTTTAGAAAAATCATCATCAGTAGGATACATATCTTTAAAACTATCAATACCAATGCTTTGTACTTGAATCTCATGAACAGTTAACAACCTTCTACTTAAAGCATCTGCTACTTTATTCAACTGAGCCTTCTTTTGATTAAGAGTAAAAGTGTAAGCTTAAATGTACTCTACCCATTTAACATGCCTATGATATAGTTTATGCTACGAGTTCAAAAAACTTAGTGCCTAATTATCTGTGTATACAACAAACTCTTTAGAAAGAAGATAGTGTCTCCATTTCCTAGGTGCTTGTACTAATTCATAGAGTTCTAAATCATAGGAAGAGTACTTTTTCTTGGCATCATTAAACTTCTCACTAAAGAATGCAACTATTCTATTGTCCTGACTTAAAACAACTCCTACTACAATATTGCTAGCATCACATTCAATAGTAAACATTTTATCAAAGCTAGGTAAAATGAGCATTGGTTGAGAAGCTACTTTAACTTTCCATACCTCAAAATCTTTATTGGCTGCATCTATCCACTAAAACTTTACCTTTACACCCTCTTTGATTGTGTCCAACATAGGGGCACAAATCTCACTAAATCCCTCAATGAATTTCCTGTACAATTGTGCTAAAGCATGGAAGCTTCTGACATCGCTGGCTATCTTAGGAGTTGGCTAACTGGTTATTGCTACAACTTTAGATTGATCGATTTTCAGATTGTCTCCTGATACATCAGAACTAAGATACACCAATTCTTGCTTCATAAAATCACATTTTTCTAGATTAATGGTTAGTTGTTCATCAGATAACTTGCTCAAAACAATAGCTAAATGCTTCAGATGCTCTTCCTTAGTTTTACTGAAAATAAGAATATCATCTAAATACACAACAACAAACTAGCCAATAAAATAATGTAAAACTTCATTCATGAGTCTCATGAATGTGCTGGGAGCATTAGAGAGTCCCAATGGCATGACAAGCGACTCATAGAGATGCTCATTCATTTTGACAGCTACCTTCCATTCATCACCCTCTTTGATTCTTATCTAATGGTAACCACTCTTAAAGTCAATCTCATTGAAATATTGTGCACCCACCAAACAATCCATCAAATCCTCTATCCTAGGTATGTGAAATTTGTATCTGATGGTGATCTTGTTTATGGCTCTATAATCTATGCAAAGTCTCCATGTTCCACCCTTCTTAGGTGCCAACACTGTAGGTACTACATAAGGACTAATGCTCTTCCTAATTAGCCCTTGTTCTAAGAGTTCTTGTATTTGTCTTGCTAGTTCTTCATTTTGTTCAGGGGTCAAATTATAGGCTGCCTTATTTGGTGAAGAGGCTCTAGGTGTGAAATCAATCTGATGGCTAATGGCTCTATGAGGTGGTATGGCTACAGGTGCATCATCACTGATAATTTATTTGAAGTTATCAAGGATTAGCTGCACCTCATATGGTATCTTAACATTCTTTTCTACCTTTTCTTCCTTGGGTTTCACTATGAGTGCAAATCCCACTCCTTCACCTTCTTCTAGTATTTTTATGAATTCTTTCTCATTCACTAACAAGATGTTAGGCACTTTGTTTCTGCTCTCTCCTTCTTCATTGAGGGATTGAATCTGATAGGTTACTCCATCTTTCTGAAATGAGTAGGAGTTTCTTTCCCCATCATGATGTGCTTTTCTTTCAAACTACCATGGTCTATCCAATAGTAGGTGACAAGCATCCATAGGAAGGATTTCACATAGGATCCTATCCATATATCCACCTATGTGGAAATCTACCCAGGCTTGCTCATTTACTAACACATGTTGTCCCTTATTTAACCATGTGACCTTGTATGGCTCCTTGTGTTGTATCCTAGGTAGTTTCAATTTAGTTACTGCTTCCTCTGATATGATGTTATCTGTGGATCCTGAATCTATGATCACCTTACATACCTTTCCCATGTTTTTACATTGAATCTTGAACAATGCTCTTCTCTGTGAGAGCTCTATCCTATGTGGCTTCTTCATTAACACTCTCTTGATCATTAAACTCTCACCATCTTAAGAAGCTAGGTTCAATGCTGAAGTTCTGGTATTACCTCCATCTTGCTAAACATAATTTACCCTCTTTTCACCACCATAGGATGAAATAGGCTTCTCTGGGCATCTATAGGCAGGGTGGTCCAAGTTTGGATAGTTATAGCACTTCATGGTTGAGAAGTAGGATCCTCTCCCTGGTCCATTATATCTACGCCTACTCGGGTTGCTTGATCTCCTACCCCTACAGTTGGGATTGCCCTTAGAATCCCCACTTTGCTCTATAAGTTTAGACTCTCCCTGGGATCGTGGATCTATGCTCCTGCCCCCAAAACTATCTCTATAGCCTCTACCATCTCTTCCCCTACCTCTTCCTTTGTTATTTTGTTCTTGCTTTCTCCTACTTTTCTCTTCCACCTTAAGTGCTACTTGATAACACTTGTGTACTATTTGTGGGCATAACAAGCTCATCTCTTTCTGGATGTTCCACCTCAACCCATTCAAGTACCTTGCCACTTTTATGTTCTCATCCTCTACAACTCTGGATCTCATGTAGAGTTTTTGAAACTCCTCAGTGTAGCTACTGACATCTAAGTCTTTTTGTCTCAAATTTTGTCTTTTCCTGTGAAGTTGGACTTCATAGTCTTTGGGAAGGTAGGTTTCTTTTTTTTTGGCTACCATTGCTTTCTAGGTGGCTATTGGTTGCTTACCTTCTTTCACCTTTTCCTCTTAAATGAACTTTCCCCAAGTTAAGGCTGCCCCTTTCAACCTTGATTTTGCTACCTTAACCTTTTGTGCTTCAGTTATTCCATCACATTCAAAATGGTTTTATAGCCCTTCAATCCACTCTATAAGAGCATCTGGATCCATCTTTCCACTCAAAAGAGCCACTCCCTCTAAGGTTTTACCACTCATAACTCTCAATGGTTTCAAGAATGTTTATGGCTCAATAACAGGGTCAGGTATGGGAACCTCATCTTCTATGGCCACCATTTTACCCTGATCTCCAGCCTTATCATGGACTTCTTCAGTCTTGACTTCTACTTCAGCTAGTTTCATTTCTAGTTGATCCAATCTTTCTCTGAGTACCCTATTTTACTCTTCTTGGTCTTCGACCTTCTTGGCTAGCTCAGCATTAGTCACCATGTTTTCCTAATGATCCTTTTCTCCTGAATATTTCTTTCATTCTGATACCACTATCATAGGGAGCTTGCTTGGAAGTTCTTAACAAGGAGGGTTTGAGTCTAATGGTTCAATTTGTTTTCCAAAGACTTGTTTGAGGTTGTTGTATTTGTTTGCAAAATCATTCTTGTGTTTATAATGAGAAGCAACTCATGCATCACTTTCCAAACAAACTCCCCTTTTTAGTGAGCTATTTCCCTTGCTCCTCTACTATTGGCTATATCCAGCCATTACAACTTTCCTGCACATTCCTCTGTCCTTTGGGTGTTATTCTGATTTTTCTTTGTCATTACAAATTCCTCCAAATGGCTTAGGAACCTAAGCAAAAGTATTGTCTTTGACCTTGTGTAATTTGTGGGTAATTAAACATTTTTGGTCTTCCTACTCAAGCCCTTTGCTAGACTTCAAACCACAAATGTCTCTTTCATACTGTCAAGAAGCTATATGGTTGTCCTTGAATGTCCCTAGATATCTATTCTTAGGTTCTTCAAGTTATACCAAACCCAAACCAATCGGGTTCTTGAAAAGTGTGTGTTATGCAGTCAAAAGGCTTGTAGCCCGTGGAGGCCTAATTAGCACCTTTTTGCTCACCCAACCCAACAATGGGAAATTCTTCCAACAAAATTTATTTGGATGGTGTTTTAGAGGCATATACTAATGGATTTTCATGGTGTAGGCCATTGTTAATGTAAAATGAGGACTGTCCACTATTTGTGGCACTTTTGTAGGGTTTGATAGGGTTTAGACCCAACCACATTGGGAAACCATTGCCACTCCACTAACCAAGATTCCAACTTGAAGTATACCTTCAGGCATATCATGGAGGGCCTTTCCTTACTACTATCCTGTAGGAATTAGTCCAAACACATGGTGCACAAACTGAAAATAGAAGTGAAAATGCCACTGTCACTATTAAATCACTGCCCTTTTACCAGTCTACTGCCGCTACATATTTGGACCTACATAGCAAGGAGTTTTCAATAGAAATATACCTCAATGAGGTCTGAAAAACACTAATGAATCTTCCTATTACATTTCTTTCATAGTTACAAGGCTTGGATAATGCTCTTGGGGCATTCCTTGAGCATTTTGACAAAAACTAATCACAAACTGTGAACTCGCTGCTAAATACAAATATTGATAGAACTTGAAAACTACAAACTTGTCAACTATTTAAGTTGAATCAAGCTAACTTGTAACACTTCTCAGACTCCTTTCTTGGCAACTTTAACACTTCAATGCATTTGATTACAAGAATTTGAGTTTTCAAGAAGGGTATTAGTCAAGTTCCAAAACTTGTCTAATCTTCACTCAAATTTGTCCTCCAACCATAGTTCTGACTCAAAAAGGAATATATACACAATATACATGCATAAATAAACTTGACCCAATCCATTTTGGTGGGAACCCAGGCCTGGATTAGTCAAGTTGTGGTATTTTCCAACCCCAAACCCTTGACAAGGCAGTGAGCACACAGAATGAGAGAAATTATATTTTACCAACTTGCAAAAGAAAAACCAGTACAATGATCACTTGAGGAGCATTGAAAAATCAATAGGAAAACTTCCCAGAAGGTACAGTATGGACAAGAGTGCTACAGTACAGACTGTTACTCCAAGGAAGAAAAAAACAGTGATAAAAGCCAAAATTTCATGATTTCTATTAGGATTCTCTTTTTCGCACAATAATCAACCTTTATCAAGGAAAAGGGAGGCATTTTATAGTTTTTCCAATTTTTTATCAAGCCCTAGTATAGACATGAGGCTTCCACAACTTCATTTTGCCAGAAAAGTCAAAAAATGACAACTTTTACAAGCCCAAATGACAACATTTCTTGCTCCAAAAGACATTTCTGACAACCCAACCTCATAAACTCATCCAAACACCTTAGAAATTCTTAAAACCACTTAGTAAACATGTTTCAATGCTTTGGAAATTTTTTGGAGACCTTTAAGGCAATTTTGTACATTTTTGCCAAAAAATGTCAACTCAAAGCGTGAAAGGCAAAACTTGACCTCTTGAGCCCAAAATGAGATCAAAACCACTAGACAAGATACATAACAACCTAAAACAACATTATAAACCTAACAGAAGACATTACAAACATGAAATCATAAAATACTCAAAAAGGAGAGTTTTACTCAACTAGGTCGCCTTGCACCAGATTTTCATCTCCCAAACTAGGTATGCAAAAGACATGCTGAAGAAATTTCAAATGGAGGACATGAAACCGATAAGTACTCCCATGGTAATTGGTTGTAAGTTGAGAAAACTAGATGAGTCACCGAAAGTTGAGCAAACATTGTATAGGCCTATGATTGGTAGTCTGTTATATCTAACAACATCTAGACCATACATTGTACATGTTATTTGCATGGTAGAAAGAATCCAACCTACTCCTAAATAGTCTCACCTAAATGTAGTCAGAAGGATATTCAGGTATTTGCAAGGAACTATCAGTTATGGTCCGTGGTATCCAAAGAAAGGAGACTTTGGTTTGTAGGCTTATACTGATGTAGATAGGGCAGGAAGTATAGATGATCGAAAAAGTACAAGTGGAGGTGATTTCTACTTAAGAAACCGGTTAGTATCATGGCACATCAAGAAGAAACATTCAGTATCATTATCCACTACTGAGACAGAGTATATAGTAGCTACTACATGTTGTTCACAGGTTTTATGGATGAGCAGGCACTGAAAGACATATAGGTGGATGTAAGGAAGTTAAGTAGCAGAAACAACTTCCTACACTAACCTTGAGAGGAGGGTAATGCAAAACTTTTTCAGATCATTACAACAGTTACAGAAAATAGAAATAGATATAATAACATTCATACCACAACACAATGATTTACGTGGGGAAAACCCTACCCTCCAAAAGCAGCTCAATATTTTATTCAGCAATCAAAAACAGATTACAACATACTTGCAGAGCAAGCTCTTCGCAGGAGTACCACTAATCAGAGATTCAGAGGCAACTCAATAGCCATAGGACTCTTAAACTCAACCTCTATCTCACACACCTCATAAATAGGAGATACAATACAGGAAACCGTCAAACGGTATTACAAAACCATGGGTTAAAACCACCCAATAAGGTGTAGCCGACCTTATCTCCCTTCTATATGCCCTATGACATGTTAAAGCACACATCAACACATGTCGCTCCCTTTTACAGCTCATTTATGTATCCGATACAAATTATTTTTCCTATTTCACGAGTACAAACTTCCGGAGGCCATAACTTGAGAACCGAGTGTCCGATTGACGAACCGTTTGAAGCGCCAGAAAGCTCACGAAGTGCTCTATCACCTTGTAACCCGTTGCGCCAGTTACGGACACTTTTTAGGGCATTTCGGAGCCTCTAAAGCCCCCAAAATTAAGTTTAAACATTTTATCAAACCCCTCCAAGACGAAAAATTTAATATCTTCAAAACTAGCTGTGACCTTGCAACGCAACTTTACCGGAATGCTTATCTAGCCAACCAGAAGCTTCACGGAGAGTTTCGCACCATTTCGTGCTCAAATGAAAACTTACTATAAATAGTAACCTCACATAAATGCAAGGTTGAGACACCATTTTCCCCAACAAATCTCCCACTTGTCGAACACCTTGCAGGAGCGGAAGGGAATGTCAACACAATGAATCAATTGCTAGGGGCCATAAGGCCCATAGACTCTAAGCACCATCTGAACTTCTCTGTGCTCACAGCCTTAGTTAAAGCATCTGCAACATTCATCAAAGTTTCCACCTTAACCAGCTTCACCCTACCATCTTCGACCATATCTCTAACAAAATGATACTGAACATCAATATGTTTGGTCCGGGCATGAAATGTCGGGTTCTTAGCTAGGCTAATTGCACTCTGACTGTCACAGTAAACTGTCACTGTACCTTGCTTTATTCCAATATCCAAACACAGTCTCTTAAGCCAAATGGCCTCTTTACAAGGATGAGTAGCTGCCATATACTCTGCTTCAGTAGTGGATAAAGCAACCACAGCCTGTCGCTTACTCATCCAACTAATTGCAACACCAAACAAAGTAAACACATAAGCACTGGTGGATCTTCTGCTATTAATATCACCTGCCCAATCTGAATCCACATAACCATGGATATCAAGGGAAGTCATGTCTCCAACTGAATTTCCACGATAACACAAAGAATACTCTGAAGTACCCTTCAAATATCTAAAGACTCTTTTGACTGCATCCCAATGAACTCTACCAGGATTAGACATATATCTAGAAAGTACTCCCACTGCTTGGGCAATGTCTGGTCTAGTACAGACCATAGCATACATCAAGCTTCCAACCGCACTCTGGTAAGGCACTCTACTCATGTCTTCCATCTCCAATGGGGATGTAGGACAATCTAAAACAGATAGTTTCGTTCCAACTGTAAAAGGAACACTCAATGGTCTACAATTCTGCATGTTGAACCTCTGTAACACTGAATTCACATACTTACTCTGACCTAGCCATAGCTTTCTGTTTACCCTATCTCTTCTAATTTCCATCCCAAGAATGTGCTTTGCTGCACCAAGATCTTTCATTTCAAATTTAGCAGCGAGCTGAGACTTCAGTTCTGAAATCATACCTTTCCCTTTACCAATGAATAACATATCATCAACATATAATGCAATGAATAAGAAATGATCACCATCAGATTTATAATAAACACAATGATCTGATTTATAATGTTCAAATCCTAAACTCAACACATATGTATCAAATTTCTGGTACCACATCCTAGGACTTTGTTTGAGGCCATACAAAGATTTCTTCAATTTACAGACCAAATTACTTTTGCCTTTCACCACATAGTGCTCTGGCTGTGTCATATAAATATCTTCCTCCAAATCACCATGAAGGAAAGCAGTTTTCACATCCATTTGTTCAACCTCTAAATCATAAGCAGTAGCAATAGAAAGCAAAAATCTAATGGACGTCATTTTTGCAACAGGAGAAAATATCTCACCGTAATCAACACCCTCAACCTGAGAGTAGCCTTTTGCAACTAACCTTGCTTTATACTTTTCAATGCTTCCATCTGAACCAATCTTTTTCTTGAACACCCATTTACAACCAACAGGTTTTCGTCCTTTAGGCAATGGTACAAGATCCCATGTATCATTTTTTTTCAAAGCTGCCATTTCTTCCTCCATAGCAATCCTCCAGGATTCTGCATCATTCATACCTAATGCCTCTTCTACAGATTTCGGTTCATCCACACTAGTATTCAGAGCAAAAATACATCTCCAATCATTAGGTGAGTACCTTTCAGGTGGTTGTCTATGTCTTGTAGACCTTCGAACAAGCTGAGTTGAAGGTTCTTCCTCCTCTTCTGAAGATTCAGAGCTAGATGAGCTCTCCTCAACTTCTTCCCTATCTAGGGGTCTCGATTCAACTCTTTCAGGTGTAGAAGGAAGTTGAATCACATCTTCTTGTTTAGTCTGTTGTGGCTGCAATGTAACAGAAGGAGACTTAATTTCTCTAAAAATAACACTTCTACTGTGAATTACCTTTTGTGCAACAGGGTCCCAAAGCTTGTATCCTTTCACACCATAACTATACCCGATGAAGATACATTTCACAGCCTTGTTCTCCAACTTTGTTCGCTTCTCCTTTGGCACATGTGCATATGCCTCACAACCAAAAACTCTAAGATGTCTCAATGAAGGCTTGTGATCTGACCATGCTTCCATAGGCGTTTTATCAACAAGAGCTGATGTAGGAGACCTGTTAATCAGGTAGCAAGCAGTGGCAACAGCTTCACCCCAAAACTTTTGTTCGAGACCAGCACCACTCAACATACTCCTAGCCTTCTCCATCAGTGTCCTGTTCATTCTTTCTGCAACTCCATTCTGCTGTGGAGAATACGGAGTTGTCTTCTGCCTGTTAATTCCACAGTCTTTACAGAATCTATCAAAATCATTAGAGCAAAACTCACCGCCATTATCAGTTCTCAAACATTTTATTTTCTTTCCAGTCTGCAACTCAACCATTGCTTTAAATTCTTTAAAATGACTAAAAACTTCAGATTTACTCTTTAGAAAATAAACCCATGTCCTTCTACTAAAATCATCAATAAATGAAACATAATATGTGGATTTTCCAATCGAAGAGACATCTACTGGACCAAACACATCAGAATGGATAAGATCCAAAACACCACAAGTTTTATGAGAACTCGAGTAAAACTGAACACGGTTTTGTTTTCCATAAATGCAATGCTCACATAAATCAAAGTCAAGATTACAATCATTCAAACCTTCAACAAGGTTTTTATTTTTCAAGGTCCTTAGACCCTTTTCTCCAATGTGGCCAAGTCTCTGGTGCCATAACATAGTCTTCTTTGCAGGTAACTTTGCTTCAGATGAAAGAGCACCCTTAGGTACCCAAAAACCATTTCCATCTGCTGAAGGTGAAACCTTCAAATCTTCCAGTGAAGTATTTGCAGATTTACTTTTTACAGAAGTGCTATTACACTCAACAGTGTATGCTTCAAGCCTATACAAAGTGCCAAACTTGACACCTCTAGCAACTACCATAGCACCCTTAATCATTTTACATCCTGCTTCAGAAAAGACTACCTGCACACCCGCATCTATCAGTTTGCTCACAGATAACAGGTTTCGTTTTAATCCAGGGATATGCAGCACACCATTAATTCTTTTTATTCTACCATCAGAAAACCTGATTCTAACTTTACCTCGACCAACAATGTCTAGATGTGAATCATCACCCAAGTACACCTTACCTCCATTAAATCCTTCATATTCAGAAAACCAATCTCTCTTGGAAGTCATATGAAAAGATGCACCTGAGTCAATTAGCTAGGCATCATTACCTGCATGAGTCGCCAAAGCCGCAATAAAGGCATCGCCATCTTCCTTGTCGGACTCAGAATCAGAATCGAACTTTTTCTTTTTCTTCTTCTTCTTTTCTTCTTTGCAGTCCTTACGGATGTGACCTGGTTTACCGTAGTTCCAGCAAATGACTTTGGACTTTCCAGGAGATTTCGATCTCCCTTTGGATTTGGACTTGTCGCGCTTCTCATTCTTCTTGCCTTTCTCCTTAGGTCTTCCACAAACGGTTAGGGCTTCCTTTGAACTGATGGATACCTTCCTTCGCATCTCTTCACCGAGTAGGGCACCAACCACATCTTCAGATTTCAAAACAACAGAAGTACTACCGATAGCCATAACAAGAGAATCCCACGAATCAGGCAAAGAGCAAAGCAAGATCTGACATTTCTCCTCCTCGTCCATCTTAACACCGACGGATACTAATTGAGCCACCAACATATTGAATGCTTCCAGGTGGTCTGCAATTCGTCCACCCTCTTCCATCTTCAAGGAATACAATTTCTTTCTTAAGAAAATTTGATTTAATAAAGATTTCACTTGATACATCTCACCAAGCTTAGTCCATAGCTTCTTTGCAGAGTTCCCTTCATGGACATTGATTAGAACAGAGTCTGCCAGGCACAGTCTGATTAGACCCTTGGCTTTTCGGTCCATAACATCATACTGAGTTGCCGCAGTAGGATCTGAAGGCCTTTGGACATTCGCATCAACAGCATCCCAAAGATCTCGATCTATTAGTAGATCTTCCATCTTCAGCTTCCACATCTCAAAATTACTTCCATTAAATTTCTCCACCTCTATTCTCCCTGACGAACTCGCCATCTGAATATTCCTGCAACAAGATCAAAAAGTGTCTTCTGCACAAGCTCCCACTCAAATCTGGATTAGTTCAAAAAACCCAACTGCCCACAATTGAAACCAAAGGTGATCAGGCTCTGATACCACTTGTAAGGAAGTTAAGTAGCGGAAACAACTTCCTACACTAACCTTAAGAGGAGGGTAATGCAAAACTTTTTCAGATCATTACAACAGTTACAGAAAATAGAAATAGATATAATAACATTCATACCACAACACAATGATTTACGTGGGGAAAACCCTTTCGGGAGAAAAACCCCACCCTCCAAAAGCAGCTCAATATTTTATTCAGCAATCAAAAACAGATTACAACATACTTGCAGAGCAAGCTCTTCGCAGGAGTACAACTAATCAGAGATTTAGAGGCAACTCAATAGCCATAGGACTCTTACACTCAACCTCTATCTCACACACCTCATAAATAGGAGATACAATACAGGAAACTGTCAAACGGTATTACAAAACCATGGGTTAAAACCACCCAATAAGGTGTAGCTGACCTTATCTCCCTTCTATATGCCCTATGACATGTTAAAGCACACATCAACATGTGTCGCTCCCTTTTACAGCTCATTTATGTATCCGATACAAATTATTTTTCCTATTTCAGGAGTACAAACTTCCGGAGGCCATAACTTGAGAACCGGGTGTTCGATTGACGAACCGTTTGAAGCTCCGGAAAGCTCGCGAAGTGCTCTATCACCTCGTAACTAGTTGCGCCGGTTACGGCCACTTTTCAGGGCGTTTCGGAGCCTCTAAAGCCCCCAAAATTAAGTTTAAACATTTTATCGCACCCCTCCAAGATGAAAAATTTAATATCTTCAAAACTAGCTGTGACCTTGCAACGCAACTTTACCAGAATGCTTATCTAGCCAACCAGAAGCTTCGGGGAGAGTTTCGCACCATTTCATGCTCAAATGAAAACTTACTATAAATAGTAACCTCACATAAATGCAAGGTTGAGACACCATTTTTCCCAACAAATCTCCCACTTGTCGAACACCTTGCAGGAGCGGAAGGGAATGTCAACACAATGAATCAATTGCTAGGGGCCATAAGGCCCATAGACTCTGAACACCATCTGAACTTCTCTGTGCTCACAGCCTTAGTTAAAGCATCTGCAACATTCATCAAAGTTTCCACCTTAACCAGCTTCACCCTACCATCTTCGACCATATCTCTAACAAAATGATACTGAACATCAATATGTTTGGTCCGGGCATGAAATGTTGGGTTCTTAGCTAGGCTAATTACACTCTGACTGTCACAGTAAACTGTCACTGTACCTTGCTTTATTCCAATATCCAAACACAGTCTCTTAGGCCAAATGACCTTTTTACAAGCATGAGCAGCTGCCATATACTCTGCTTCAGTAGTGGATAAAGCAACCACAGCCTGTCGCTTACTCATCCAACTAATTGCACCACCAAACAAAGTAAACACATAAGCACTGGTGGATCTTCTGCTATCAATATCACCTACCCAATCTGAATCCAAATAACCATGGATATCAAGGGAAGTCATGTCTCCAACTGAATTACCATGATAACACAAAGAATACTCTGAAGTACCCTTCAAATATCTGAAGACTCTTTTGACTGCATCCCAATGAACTCTACCAGGATTAGACATATATCTAGAAAGTACTCCCACTGCTTGGGCAATGTCTGGTTTAGTATAGACCATAGCATACATCAAGCTTCCAACCGCACTCTGGTAAGGCACTCTGCTCATGTCTCCCATCTCCAATGGGGATGTAGGACAATCTGAAACAGATAGTTTCGTTCCAACTGTAAAAGGAACACTCAATGGTCTACAATTCTGCATGTTGAACCTCTGTAACACTGAATTCACATACTTACTCTTACCTAGCCATAGCTTTCTGTTTACCCTATCTCTTCTAATTTCCATCCCAAGAATGTGCTTTGCTGCACCAAGATCTTTCATTTCAAATTTAGCAGCGAGCTGAGACTTCAGTTCTGAAATCATACCTTTCCCTTTACCAATGAATAACATATCATCAACATACAATGCAATGAATAAGAAATGATCACCATCAGATTTATAATAAACACAGTGATCTGATTTAGAACGTTCAAATTCCAAACTCAACACATATGTATCAAATTTCTGGTACCACATCCTAGGACTTTGTTTGAGGCCATACAAAGATTTCTTCAATTTACAGACCAAATTACTTTTGCCTTTCACCACATAGTGCTCTGGCTGTGTCATATAAATATCTTCCTCCAAATCACCATGAAGGAAAGCAGTTTTCACATCCATTTGCTCAACCTCTAAATCATAAGAAGTAGCAATAGAAAGCAAAAATCTAATGGACGTCATTTTTGCAACAGGAGAAAATATCTCACCGTAATCAACACCCTCAACCTGAGAGTAGCCTTTTGCAACTAACCTTGCTTTATAATTTTCAATGCTTCCATCTGAACCAATCTTTTTCTTGAACACCCATTTACAACCAACAGGTTTTCGTCCTTTAGGCAATGGTACAAGATCTCATGTATCATTCTTTTTCAAAGCTGCCATTTTTTCCTCCATAGCAATCTTCCAGGATTCTACATCATTCATACCTAATGCCTCTTCTATAGATTTCGGTTCATCTACACTAGTATTCAGAGCAAAAATACATCTCCAATCATTAGGTGAGTACCTTTCAGGTGGTTGTCTATGTCTTGTAGACCTTCGAACAAGCTGAGTTGGAGGTTCTTCCTCCTCTTCTGAAGATTTAGAGCTAGACGAGCTCTCCTCAACTTCTTGCCTATCTAGGGGTCTCGATTCAACTCTTTCAGGTGTAGAAGGAAGTTGAATCACATCTTCTTTTTTAGTCTGTTCTGGCTGCAATGTAACAAAAGGAGACTTAATTTCTCTAAAAATAACACTTCTACTGTGAATTACCTTTTGTGCAACAGGGTCCCAAAGCTTGTATCCTTTCACACCATAACTATACCCGATGAAGATACATTTCACAGTCTTGTTCTCCAACTTTGTTCGCTTCTCCTTTGGCACATGTGCATATGCCTCACAACCAAAAACTATAAGATGTCTCAATGAAGGCTTGTGACCTGACCATGCTTCCATAGGCGTTTTATCAACAGGAGCTGATGTAGGAGACCTGTTAATAAGGTAGCAAGAAGTGGCAACAGCTTCAGCCCAAAACTTTAGTTCGAGAGCAGCACCACTCAACATACTCCTAGCCTTCTCCATCAGTGTCCTGTTCATTCTTTCTGCAACTCCATTCTGCTGTGGAGAATACGAAGTTGTCTTCTGCCTGTTAATTCCACAGTCTTTACAGAATCTATCAAAATCATTAGAGCAAAACTCACCGCCATTATCAGTTCTCAAATATTTTTTTTTATTTCCAGTCAGCAACTCAACCATTGCTTTAAATTCTTTAAAACGACTAAAAACTTCAGATTTACTCTTTAGAAAATAAACACATGTCCTTCTACTAAAATCATCAATAAATGAAACATAATATGTGGATTTTCCAATCGAAGAGACATCTACTGGACCAAACACATCAGAATGGATAAGATCCAAAACACCACAAGTTTTATGAGAACTCGAGTAAAACTGAACGCGGTTTTGTTTTCCATAAATGCAATGCTCACAGAAATCAAAGTCAAGATTACAGTCATTCAAACCTTCAACAAGGTTTTTATTTTTCAAGGTCCTTAGACCCTTTTCTCCAATGTGGCCAAGTCTCTGGTGCCATAACATAGTCTTCTCTGTAGGTAACTTTGCTTCAGACAAAAGAGCACCCTTAGGTACCCAAAAACCATTTCCATCTGCTGAAGGTGAAACCTTCAAATCTTCCAGTGAAGTATCCGCAGATTTACTTTTTACAGAAGTGCTATTACACTTAACAATGTATGCTTCAAGCCTATACAAAGTGCAAAACTTGACACCTCTAGCAACTACCATAGCACCCTTAATCATCTTACATCCTGCTTCAGAAAAGACTACCTGCACACCCGCATCTATCAGTTTGCTCACAAATAACAGGTTTCGTTTTAATCCAGGGATATGTAGCACACCATTAATCCTTTTTATTCTACCATCAGAAAACCTGATTCTAACTTTACCTCGACCAACAATGTCTAGATGTGAATCATCACCCAAGTACACCTTACCTCCATTAAATCCTTCATATTCAGAAAACCAATCTCTATTGGAAGTCATATGAAAAGATGCACCTGAGTCAATCAGCCAGGCATCATTGCCTGCATGAGTCGCCAAAGCCGCAATAAAGGCATCGCCAGCTTCCTTGTCGAACTCAGAATCAGAATCGAACTTTTTCTTTTTCTTCTTCTTCTTTTCTTCTTTGCAGTCCTTACGGATGTGACCTGGTTTACCGCAGTTCCAGCAAATGACTTTGGACTTTCCAGGAGATTTCGGTTTCCCTTTGGATTTGGACTTGTCGCGCTTCTCATTCTTCTTTCCTTTCTCCTTAGGTCTTCCACGAACGGTTAGGGCTTCCTTTGAACTGATGGATACCTTCCTTCGCATCTCTTCACCGAGTAGGGCACCCACCACGTCTTTAGATTTCAAAACAACAGAAGTACTACCGATAGCCATAACAAGAGAATCCCACGAATTAGGCAAAGAGCAAAGCAAGATCTGACATTTCTCCTCCTCGTCCATCTTAACACCAACGGATACTAATTGACCCACCAACATATTGAATGCATCTAGGTGGTCTGCAATTTGTCCACCCTCTTCCATCTTCAAGGAATACAATTTCTTTCTTAAGAAAATTTGATTTAATAAAGATTTCACTTAATACATCTCACCAAGCTTAGTCCATAGCTTCTTTGCAGAGTTCTCTTCATGGACATTGATTAGAACAGAGTCTGCCAGGCACAATCTGATTAGACCCTTGGCTTTTCGGTCCATAACATCATACTGAGCTGCCGCAGTAGGATCTGAGGGCCTTTGGACATTCGCATCAACAGCATCCCAAAGATCTCGATCTATTAGTAGATCTTCCATCTTCAGCTTCCACATCTCAAAATTACTTCCATTAAATTTCTCCACCTCTATTCTCCCTGACGAACTCGCCATCTGAATATTCCTGCAACAAAATCAAAAAGTGTCTTCTGCACAAGCTCCCACTCAAATCTGGATTAGTTCAAAAAACCCAACTGCCCACAATTGAAACCAAAGGTGATCAGGCTTTGATACCACTTGTAAGGAAGTTAAGTAGCGGAAACAACTTCCTACACTAACCTTGAGAGGAGGGTAATGCAAAACTTTTTCAGATCATTACAACAGTTACAGAAAATAGAAATAGATATAATAACATTCATACCACAACACAGTGATTTACGTGGGGAAAACCCTTTCGGGAGAAAAACCCCACCCTCCAAAAGCAGCTCAATATTTTATTCAGCAATCAAAAACAGATTACAACATACTTGCAGAGCAAGCTCTTCGCAGGAGTACCACTAATCAGAGATTCAGAGGCAACTCAATAGCCATAGGACTCTTACACTCAACCTCTATCTCACACATCTCATAAATAGGAGATACAATACTGGAAACCGTCAAACGGTATTACAAAACCATGGGTTAAAACCACCCAATAAGGTGTAGCCGACCTTATCTCCCTTCTATATGCGCTATGACATGTTAAAGCACACATCAACACGTGTCGCTCCCTTTTACAGCTCATTTATGTATCCGATACAAATTATTTTTCCTATTTCAGGAGTACAAACTTTCGGAGGCCATAACTTGAGAACCGGGTGTCCGATTGACGAACCGTTTGAAGCGTCGGAAAGCTCGCGAAGTTTTCTATCACCTCGTAACTGGTTGCACCAGTTACGGCCACTTTTCAGGGCGTTTCGGAGCCTCTAAAGCCCCCAAAATTAATTTTAAACATTTTATCGCACCCCTCCAAGACGAAAAATTTAATATCTTCAAAACTAGCTGTGACCTTGCAACGCAACTTTACCGGAATGCTTATCTAGCCAACCAGAAGCTTCGAGGAGAGTTTCGCACCATTTCGTGCTCAAATGAAAACTTACTATAAATAGTAACCTCACATAAATGCAAGGTTGAGACACCATTTTTCCCAACAAATCTCCCACTTGTCGAACACCTTGCAGGAGCGGAAGGGAATGTCAACACAATGAATCAATTGCTAGGGGCCATAAGGTCCATAGACTCTGAACACCATCTGAACTTCTCTGTTCTCACAGCCTTAGTTAAAGCATCTGCAACATTCATCAAAGTTTCCACCTTAACCAGCTTCACCCTACCATCTTCGACCATATCTCTAACAAAATGATACTGAACATCAATATGTTTGGTCCGGACATGAAATGTCGGGTTCTTAGCTAGGCTAATTACACTCTGACTGTCACAGTAAACTGTCACTGTACCTTGCTTTATTCCAATATCCAAACACAGTCTCTTAGGCCAAATGACCTTTTTACAAGCATGAGTAGCTGCAATATACTCTGCTTCAGTAGTGGATAAAGCAACCACAGCCTGTCGCTTACTCATCCAACTAATTGCACCACCAAACAAAGTAAACACATAAGCACTGGTGGATCTTCTGCTATCAATATCACCTGCCCAATCTGAATCCACATAACCATGGATATCAAGGGAAGTCATGTCTCCAACTGAATTACCATGATAACACAAAGAATACTCTGAAGTACCCTTCAAATATCTGAAGACTCTTTTGACTGCATCCCAATGAACTCTACCAAGATTAGACATATATCTAGAAAGTACTCCCACTGCTTGGGCAATGTCTGGTCTAGTACAGACCATAGCATACATCAAGCTTCCAACCGCACTCTAGTAAGGCACTCTGCTCATGTCTTCCATCTCCAATGGGGATGTAGGACAATCTGAAACAGATAGTTTCGTTCCAACTGTAAAAGGAACACTCAATGGTCTACAATTCTGCATGTTGAACCTCTGTAACACTGAATTCACATACTTACTCTTACCTAGCCATAGCTTTCTGTTTACCCTATCTCTTCTAATTTCCATCCCAAGAATGTGCTTTGCTGCACCAAGATCTTTCATTTCAAATTTAGCAGCGAGCTGAGACTTCAGTTCTGAAATCATACCTTTCCCTTTACCAATGAATAACATATCATCAACATACAATGCAATGAATAAGAAATGATCACCATCAGATTTATAATAAACACAGTGATCTGATTTAGAATGTTCAAATTCCAAACTCAACACATATGTATCAAATTTTTGGTACCACATCCTAGGACTTTGTTTGAGGCCATACAAAGATTTCTTCAATTTACAGACCAAATTACTTTTGCCTTTCACCACATAGTGCTCTGGCTGTGTCATATAAATATCTTCCTCCAAATCACCATGAAGGAAAGCAGTTTTCACATCCATTTGCTCAACCTCTAAATCATAAGAAGTAGCAATAGAAAGCAAAAATCTAATGGACGTCATTTTTTGCAACAGGAGAAAATATCTCACCGTAATCAACACCCTCAACCTGAGAGTAGCCTTTTGCAACTAACCTTGCTTTATACTTTTCAATGCTTCCATCTGAACCAATCTTTTTCTTGAACACCCATTTACAACCAACAGGTTTTCGTCCTTTAGGCAATGGTACAAGATCCCATGTATCATTCTTTTTCAAAGCTGCCATTTCTTCCTCCATAGCAATCTTCCAAGATTCTGCATCATTCATACCTAATGCCTCTTCTACAGATTTCGGTTCATCCACACTAGTATTCAGAGCAAAAATACATCTCCAATCATTAGGTGAGTACCTTTCAGGTGGTTGTCTATGTCTTGTAGACCTTCGAACAAGCTGAGTTGAAGGTTCTTCCTCCTCTTCTGAAGATTCAGAGCTAGACGAGCTCCCCTCAACTTCTTGCCTATCTAGGGGTCTCGCTTCAACTCTTTCAGGTGTAGAAGGAAGTTGAATCACATCTTCTTTTTTAGTCTGTTGTGGCTGCAATGTAATAGAAGGAGACTTAATTTCTCTAAAAATAACACTTCTACTGTGAATTACCTTTTGTGCAACAAGGTCCCAAAGCTTGTATCCTTTCACACCATAACTATACCCGATGAATATACATTTCACAGCCTTGTTCTTCAACTTTGTTCGCTTCTCCTTTGGCACATGTGCATATGCCTCGCAACCAAAAACCCTAAGATGTCTCAATGAAGGCTTGTGACCTGACCATGCTTCCATAGGCATTTTATCAACAAGAGCTGATGTAGGAGACCTGTTAATCAGGTAGCAAGCAATGGCAACAGCTTCAGCCCAAAACTTTTGTTTGAGACCAGCACCACTCAACATACTCCTAGCCTTCTCCATTAGTGTCCTGTTCATTCTTTCTGCAACTCCATTCTGCTGTGGAGAATACGGAGTTGTCTTCTGCCTGTTAATTCCACAGTCTTTACAGAATCTATCAAAATCATTAGAGCAAAACTTACCGCCATTATCAGTTCTCAAACATTTTATTTTCTTTCCAGTCTGCAACTCAACCATTGCTTTAAATTCTTTAAAATGACTAAAAACTTCAGATTTACTCTTTAGAAAATAAACCCATGTCCTTCTACTAAAATCATCAATAAATGAAACATAATATGTGGATTTTCAAATCGAAGAGACATCTACTGGACCAAACACATCAGAATGGATAAGATCCAAAACACCACAAGTTTTATGAGAACTCGAGTAAAACTGAACGCGGTTTTGTTTTCCATAAATGCAATGCTCACAGAAATCAAAGTCAAGATTACAGTCATTCAAACCTTCAACAAGGTTTTTATTTTTCAAGGTCCTTAGACCCTTTTCTCCAATGTGGCCAAGTCTCTGGTGCCATAACATAGTCTTCTCTGCAGGTAACTTTGCTTCAGACGAAAGAGCACCCTTAGGTACCTAAAAACCATTTGCATCTGCTGAAGGTGAAACCTTCAAATCTTCTAGTGAAGTATCCGCAGATTTACTTTTTACAGAAGTGCTATTACACTCAACAGTGTATGCTTCAAGCCTATACAAAGTGCCAAACCTGACACCTCTAGCAACTACCATAGCACCCTTAATCATCTTACATCCTGCTTCAGAAAAGACTACCTGCACACCCGCATCTATCAGTTTGCTCACAGATAACAGGTTTCATTTTAATCCAAGGATATGCAGCACACCATTAATCCTTTTTATTCTACCATCAAAAAACCTGATTCTAACTTTACCTCGACCAACAATGTCTAGATGTGAATCATCACCCAAGTACACCTTACCTCCATTAAATCCTTCATATTCAGAAAACCAATCTCTATTGGAAGTCATATGAAAAGATGCACCTGAGTCAATTAGCCAAGCATCATTACCTGCATGAGTCGCCAAAGCCGCAATAAAGGCATCGCCATCTTCCTTGTCGGACTCAGAATCAGAATCGAACTTTTTCTTTTTCTTCTTCTTCTTTTCTTCTTTGCAGTCCTTACGGATGTGACCCGGTTTACCGCAGTTCCAGCAAATGACTTTGGACTTTCCAAGAGATTTTGATCTCCCTTTGGATTTGGACTTGTCGCGCTTCTCATTCTTCTTGTCTTTCTCCTTAGTTCTTCCACGAACGGTTAGGGCTTCCTTTGAACTGATGGATACCTTCCTTCGCATCTCTTCACCGAGTAGCGCACCCACCATGTCTTCAGATTTCAAAACAACAGAAGTACTACCGATAGCCATAACAAGAGAATCCCATGAATCAGGCAAAGAGCAAAGCAAGATCTGACATTTCTCCTCCTCATCCATCTTAACACCGACGGATACTAATTGAGCCACCAACATATTGAATGCTTCCAGGTGGTCTGCAATTCGTCCACCCTCTTCCATCTTCAAGGAATACAATTTCTTTCTTAAGAAAATTTGATTTAATAAAAATTTCACTTGATACATCTCACCAAGCTTAGTCCATAGCTTCTTTGCAGAGTTCTCTTCATGGACATTGATTAGAACAGAGTCTGCCAGGCACAGTCTGATTAGACCCTTGGGTTTTCGATCCATAACATCATACTGAGCTGCCGCAGTAGGATCTGAGGGCCTTTGGACATTCGCATCAACAGCATGCCAAAGATCTCGATCTATTAGTAGATCTTCCATCTTCAGCTTCCACATCTCAAAATTACTTCCATTAAATTTCTCCACTTCTATTCTCCCTGACGAACTTGCCATCTGAATATTCCTGCAACAAGATCAAAAAGTGTCTTCTGCACAAGCTCCCACTCAAATCTGGATTAGTTCAAAAAACCCAACTGCCCACAATTGAAACCAAAGGTGATCAGGCTCTAATACCACTTGTAAGGAAGTTAAGTAGCAGAAACAACTTCCTACACTAACCTTGAGAGGAGGGTAATGCAAAACTTTTTCAGATCATTACAACAGTTACAGAAAATAGAAATAGATATAATAACATTCATACCACAACACAATGATTTACGTGGGGAAAACCCTTTCGGGAGAAAAACCCCATCCTCCAAAAGCAGCTCAATATTTTATTCAGCAATCAAAAACAGATTACAACATACTTGCAGAGCAAGCTCTTCGCAGGAGTACCACTAATCAGAGATTTAGAGGCAACTCAATAGCCATAGGACTCTTACACTCAACCTCTATCTCACACACCTCATAAATAGGAGATACAATACAGGAAACCGTCAAACGGTATTACAAAACCATGGGTTAAAACCACCCAATAAGGTGTAGCCGACCTTATCTCCCTTGTATATGCCGTATGACATGTTAAAGCACACATCAACACGTGTCGCTCCCTTTTACAGCTCATTTATGTATCCGATACAAATTATTTTTCCTATTTCACGAGTACAAACTTCCGGAGGCCATAACTTGAGAACCGGGTGTCCGATTGACGAACCGTTTGAAGCGCCGGAAAGCTCACGAAGTTCTCTATCACCTCGTAACCCACTGCACCAGTTACAACCACTTTTCAAGGTGTTTCAGAGCCTCTAAAGCCCCCAAAATTAATTTTAAACATTTTATCGCACCCCTCCAAGACGAAAAATTTAATATCTTCAAAACTAGCTGTGACCTTGCAACGCAACTTTACCGGAATGCTTATCTAGCCAACCAGAAGCTTCAGGGAGAGTTTCACACCATTTCATGCTCAAATGAAAACTTACTATAAATAGTAACCTCACATAAATGCAAGGTTGAGACACCATTTTTCCCAACAGTGGAGATACCTGAAACTATTCCAATCTGGTGTGATAACTCAAGTGCAATCAACATCTCCTAGAATCCAGTAATGCACTCAAGAAAAGAACACATTGCAATCAAGTATCACTTCTTGAGGGAGAAGGTAGCAGACAAGGAGGTCAGAGTTGAATATGTTCCAACTGGTGAGCAGATTGCTGACATATTTACCAAGCCACTTTCTTTGGGCCCATTTGAGTACTTGATATTAAATATTAGAGTTGTCCTACCATATGGAAGCACTTAAATGCATAGGAGGATGCATGATTTAAGGGGCATGGACAAAGGGGGAGATTGTGTCCTAACTAGATATAGTCAAGGGAGAGATTATTGGTGTCAAACTCAGCTTCCCTTTGCCATTGCTGTCAAAGGGGGAGATTGTTGGCATTGAGTTGTCATTGATGTCAACCAATATTGCAAGCTACCGGTATAGGTATTTCAGTCAACCGGTATCAAGAATATCAAACTGGCATAAGGAAGATAAACATAAAGGCTTGAGGCTTGTCAACCGGTATGGTGGAAGACAGGTAGGTATTGATACTATCGGTAACTTAACCGGTATGAGGTAGGATGCATGTATGTGTCAACATGTTGTGTGATAACCGTTAGAGAATAAATCGGTTTGGTTGTTGGCTACAAGTTTATTATGAAGAGGAAGAATGTTAAAATAATCACAAACCACCAGAGGTGAAGATGTGCTACTGATGTAATGTGCACCATCGATTAGAAAGAGGAGTTGGTCTCATCGGTAAGGACTTGTACCAGTATGAGTTTTTTGAAAGTTGAAGTGAAGACCGACCTTGTGTCGGTGAGCTGAGTGTATGAAAAATGTGATGCCATGTGGAGCCGAGGTGGCTAGCATGCAGAGCTCGGTGAAGTTTCTATTGACATGGTTGTTGAAACAACTATTCAACATTAATGGAATAGCCACAAATCACAGGATGATAACAGATTGATGTGGCTTGAGGAAGAAAGATTAGGGAGTTGTTGGTGCTTGGATTGAAGCAAAGAAATCAGACTACAAGAGGACATCGAGAAGGAAACAGCTAGGTCATAAATGAGTTGGCAAATTTCAAGACCAAAAATCATGGTCGGGATTGCTATCTTTAGCAAATATGCATTGGATAATGGAAAATGTGTTCAGATACATTTCTCCAATGGAAGTGATCAATCCAAGGTAGATTGGATTGGATCTAATGAAGATTTGGTTGGGAGAAGGAAACCCTAACCACCCTTAGTTTGAATTGGTTTTGGTGGGAAAACTCAAGTTTAAATATGATGACTTGAGACTGCAATTCCTACTGCTACAGAGTGAAGGCATGTGTGAAATTGTTGTTTGAGAGCCAAAGAGAATAACACTTGAAGTTTTTATGAGTGAAGACTATACCGGTAAGGAGAAGTAGGGTAAACCTATGTAAGGAACAAACCTGTGGAGTGAGCTTAGAACATAGAGGTAACAAACCAGCAAAAGTTGTACCTGATAAGTAGTGATCAAGTGTGAGTTGAAGAGTAAAGACATTGTGAGAGGGGACTTAACAAAGTTATCAGCAATGAAAATTTGTAGAGTGGGTGGAGAGAACATAGACCAGTAAGGTTGAAACCAACATAATAGAATATTATAAGGTTACAAAACTTCTTTTGCAAAGAGATCTCATTTTGTATTTAAAATCTTTATATTGTTTTTCACTAAGTTGGAGATTAGTGCAGGGGTCTTAGCTCCTTTAGGTTATAGCCTATAAATTGTGTAGGAGTTGGTGCTCCTTTGAGTTGGTTCTCATAAATCAGGGGTTGGTTCTCCTTGGGTTGGTTCCCTAAACTTGTAATCAGATCTTTTACATTGTGAGGTTGTATTGGAGAAGAAGATCTCTAACAGCTATTCTCACCGAAGTTTTTCCCACATTGGGTTTTCCTCGTATATCTGGTGTTGTGTGATGCATTCTTGTGCATGTGCTATGTTGATGTTTTAGCAAATCATTTCACACACCTAGTTTACACTATTTGAGCTATCGGTTAGCATTGAATTTCTTTTATATATTACCGGTATCTCTCTGCTGAATAAAAAGTGTTTAAATCACTGATTCACCCCCTCTTCGTGATCCATTGTGTCCAACAAAAATGAATATTAAGAATCAAATTTCTAGCATACATAGGTTAATTGATATTTCTATAGATAAACAAAAAAATTGAAGGAGGATGCAAAATTAGAAAACTTACAAGATCATTTAAATAATATAAGTCACAAAGTGCAATAAGTTTACATCCTCTGATCTTTCAAGAGACTGAGATAGTACATAAACTCTTCCCTTATCCAGTGCCAAACTCATGCTTATGTCTTCTTGATGACAACTTTAGCATGCCTCTTTAATGGACAAAATTTTGAGTCAGGCTCTTTTGTTTTTCACACTCACCTTGCTACTGCATCTTAAGTTTCAAGAGCCATCAATTTTCAGGTCAATTCTTCACTTAAACTCACAAGTTTCCTGCATTCCTATACTTCTCTAACTCAACCTACACACTTTGATACTACTTGATAGAGAAAGATTCAGTAGAGGCTTCTTCAATCTGCATCAAGTGGTGTCAAAGTATATTGAATCTTCTTCTCTCAATATTGAACAAGCAGTCATCGCCACATGGCTTATTCTATTACATCCATATATGAAATGGCAACATAACAAATAATTAACCCAAATTTATACACCCCAATTATAAGTTTGAATTATAAAAACCTGTAAAAGTGCCTATAATACCAACATACTACACTGTGAATAGTCCTCTATAATGAGCCCATACACATTACCATTTTGATCTAGATTTTAAACCCTAATAGCCACTGTCTTCGTTACAAAACCCCTTGTGTATGATTATATATATGGGAGACTCAAATGTAATTACAAAAAAAATAAAAAAATCCAAAGAAATAAGAGTGTTCTCAAGATCTATAGGCGACAAAGTTGAATCAAACTCTGACTCTGTGACACTAGCAATTTCAGTAGGCAATTCCAAGCATGTTTGAATCCCAAGCATTCCATCTAATCTCCTACCCGGAGTATGTTTGAATCCCCTAGATAATGTGAAAGAGCCTACCTTTAAGCGAGTTGATGATGATTTTCTTATGGTATGTGTTGATAACCCTAATAACATTGAGATTCTTGATGTGCCTCAATAGGATACTTTCCTTGTTGACTTGCTCCAATTTCATGGTGAAAGTGATAAATGCTTTAGAGATAGCAAGTGGGAAGGCACCATAGAATTTTACTCTACTTGCATATACATGCTTCTTCTTAGGTTGAAAACTTGGTCCACTCATACTATGGGCTCTTCAAACATTCGATAGGATCTAAAGGAGGGACTTTTGTATTTGTATTGAAATCTTGCAAGGACCAAATTGATGCTCAAATAATTTCTCACTGTCATGGAGGACTATGATACAACATTAGATCTGGATTCTGAACACCTCAAACCCTTATGCCACAAGGGGCAGTCTTTGCATACACTTGGCGAGTACAATTTATCCTGTGAGTGCTTTGAGAGAGCTCTACAATACTCTCCAACACCAAGCAACATTGAATCTTTGTATCACAAGTTCAAGAAATTCAATGACCAAAAAAGAATAGGTATGTTTGATCTCTCTACATATTTTTCGAATGGATGCAAGCCACAAGATGTTCCTGTGGTGAGTAATTATATTAGCTTATTTGTCATCAAGAGATCATCAACCAAGTCTTCAATTGTCCCATCACATGAATGTTGGGACTTCTCCTCCATGCTCATTTCTTGCCTGATCCCAGCAACCCACATCCGACAGATTGAACAACCCGTGACATCCAAACTTAGCATCAAAAAATGGAAATCAAATTGAAGAATCAAAAAATGAAAATGCAATTGCAGAAATAGCGGTATAATTCAAAACAAATATTTTTGAAATTATGTTTGGGCAGGAGTAGGAGAGGAGTTTTAAAATTCAAATTCAATTTTTTGGACACATGTGGCTACAAACTATAGTCATTCCCATGAGGCATGACTGGGAGAGTGGCCAACAAATGTTAGCTGTGTGCAAATTCTTTCCATCAACCGTAAAATGGCAACATGCCTCCACGTCAGAAGCCCGATGGTGGGTCCTATAATTTGTTGTATGGCATGAAAGGGCATGATATTTTTGACCTTCATCATGGCATGGCATGTGGTTATGGAGCCGAAATAGCTACAACCACGCAGAGGTACTCTAAAAGTCGACAATGACATGTAATAGACGTAAACAATGCTATTCACTAGCTAGTATTCTCCATACAAAATAGGCTTCTTAGAGGGATAAGTAGGTGTGCACATTAATTTTTGTTTGAGATACAGTTCATTTCATCTAGCTAGGATTCAAATTTAAAAAAATTTATTGGATGTTTGAGTGATCTATTAATTGGGATAATGGCCCCTCATGGTCAGCCTATCCAGGTGTGAATTATTTCCAACAATTCTATCAACATGTGGTCATTACATAGAAAATCATCAGACCTTTGTTTTCTTTTAGAAATGTAAAATGGATATTGTGTATGTAACTAAAGTTTGAAGATGTGACTTATCATAATAGCTTGTCTAATATGAAGTAACATAAAAAAGACATTTTAAAGATTCAACCAAAACTTAATTTAAAAATCTATAATAGTTGAACCAAATAATATCATTTGTTGTTAATAGAATATCATATTTTTATTTTTTATTTTAAATAATATGCAACCTAATGGACCAAATACCTATTGGTAGCCATTAATATTTGATATCTCTAACTTTTTTATCCACCACAAATGGACCAATAATTAAACACAAAAATATATTTGGTGTATTAAAAAAAAATACAAATGGACCAAAAAAATAATAACTATGGTGTTAGGTAGAGGAGAAAGTCTTAATTGCTCGAAAGCAGAAATTTACAGAAATGGCAGTGTCAAAGAATTTGAGGGGTTGGAGGGTTCTAAGGAATATGGTTAGGCATCTCGAGATGGGCCTGACCAAATAAAGGAACAAAATGGGGTTGATGATGGGGGTAACAAAGATTCTCTATTTCCCTAGGTCCTTCTGAATCTTGCACCTAAGGGCCCCAATGGATCAAGCTCTTTGCCTGCGATGATGGATTTGTCAAACTTGAATTAGAAATGGATGAATCTTTTTTTCTCTCTCCTTAAAGGTAAGAGTTCATCACCTATTTATCACTCTATGGATCTTATTTCAGGTTCTTTTTCTATCACTATCTTGGATAGCATTATGGATAAGGGCATTTTTGCAATGGAGTTCTCCTTTTTGGGGATGTGTGTTAGCGCTTGATCAAATATTGAGTTGGTTAGGGATTGGGTTGCCTTGAAATGGAAAGGTAAAGGTTAGGTTGTTGTTATTGCTATTGCAAAGGGGTTCTTATCTTTCATCGTTACGTGTGAAGATGACCTTCATTCTATGCTTTTGGGTGGGCCTGGGATGCTGGAGTGTGCATCTTTTACTCTAAGAAGTTAGAAACTTGACTTCAATCTTAAGAATTGGTCCTATGAAGTTGCTCTTGTGTGGGTTAGATTGCTTGGTATACCCCTTGAATTTTGGGATGAAGAACTCTTCAAGGGTTTGGTAGCCTATTTTGGGGATTCAATCTCAATTGACCCTATGACCCCTTAAAAAAAAGTATGGTTTATGGAAGGATTGTGTCAACATCAAACTATCTATCGACCTACCTTAAAAAAAAAGCTTCAACTCCAAATTGGGTGCAGGAGCATCCCTGGGTTTGGTAGCCTATTTTGGGGATTCAATCTCAATTGACTCTATGACCCCTTAAAAAAAAGGATGGTTTATACAAGGATTGTGTCAACATCAAACTATCTATTGACCTTCCTTCAAAAATAAACTTCAACTCCAAATTGGGTGTAGGAGCATCTCTGGAAGTCTTTGGCGGAGACCTCCTAAGTATGATTGATGCAGGAGCATCCCTGGTTCTTCACAATCTTGCATCAACCCAAAATATTTCCTTTCTATTTTGCAGTTTCAGCATTTCATTCTGCATTTTCTGGAATTGGCTCACTGGATCTTAAGGAGTTGGATTTTTCTTGAGCACTTGATCATCTACCTTATTCCTAAACTGCATAGCATTTGGATCATTTTCCAAAAAGTTATCACTACTGGTTTTTGAGATAGTTTTTTTGGTACTAGTTGCCTAGACCTATTTGCATTTGCGATCTACCAGATCCCTTCCGTAGCTTGCAGAGCCTTGAACATTGATTATGATGTTCCTTGGCATGTGGTTGACCTTCCCTTTGATCTACACTTCATCCTTTGGTTTTTTTGGAGGAATTTCTTTGGCAGAGGCCGACCTTGTTGTTTTTACACATTAGGTCTTGTTCTTCGGCATTTGATTCCTTTTTTTTTGGGTTGACCGAATTCCCTTGGATCATATATATCATTATAGTTGAGAATTAGAATGTAGAGAATTTAATATATAGAACAAAAAAGACATATCCTAAGATTTGAGGTCTCGGTTGTGACCTGTTTTGTAATTAAGCATGTTTTAGCAGGCCAATGAGCTGGTTTTACTAACCTGGTTGTTACAGGTTGATTGTAAACAATTTTCATGATATAATTCATTCAGTTATGCATTTCCTCCATCATATCCATGTGTTTATATTGTGTTTACTCTTGTTGATTGGTCTAGATTGATCTCTTTAAGGTTTGTCCTTATCGATGACAACACCAAATGGTATTAGAGTGAGCTTTCAATCCAGAGATTATGTTGTCTTGAGGAATTTTGTTGTAGGGTGAGGAACTCTAGATCCCACCTGTAGCTACAAAGGATTGGCATGAAGATGGCGTGAATAGAAAATAGGAATGGTGGAGCACGTGGGAATGTAGACCCTATTGTGATGGAAATGTTGCAAGAAATTGCAGCCCAGTTGGAGGCTATTGAGACAGCTTAGAGAAGAGGCCGACATATTGAAGATGTGAGTGAAGATGAAGGAGAAGAAGCCTTGATAGGACAAGTAAACCCATTGGTGATTGATCTGGACGAAGAGAGGTTTTTGAGGTTTTTGAGTAGGACGAATACTAAACCTCATTTTACTCCACCAAAATATGATGGAAAGTTGGATTCAGATGAATTGATGGATTGGATCTCATAGGTGGAGAAATATTTTGATTTTGAGAACACTACAGGGGAAAGAAAGGTAAAATATGCCTCTACCCGGTTGAAATGGCATGCATCTCTTTGGTGGGAGCATTTGCAGGTTGATAGATAGAGAAGAGGTAAAGAGAAGATCAAGACATTGGATCATATGGTTGCTAAGTTCAAATCAAAATTAATGCCAGTTGATTATCAAGTGAATCTATTTTGGAAGTTGCAGAATTTGAGGCAAATGGAATCTAGTGTGAACGAGTACACCGAAGCATTTAACAAGCTGAATATCAGATCCAGAAATTTTTATAATGAAGTTGAACAAGTTGCAAGATATTTTAATGGATTGTGGATGTTTATACAAGATGAACTCAGGTTGATCAAATTACAGAGTGTTGAAGAAGCTTATCAGCATGCCTTGAAAGTAGAAGACAAGCTAAACAAAAGACATGAGCAGAGGCAAAGAGGTAGAGGTGGAAGGTTTTCCAGAGGAATATTTCAAAGAGGAAGAGGATATACTGGAGATAGAGGAACCTATATGGATCAGAACAAGGACAAGGAAGTGAGCAAAGAAGGTAATTCATATCGGAAAGATAATAGAAATTTCTACTGAAGGAGAGAACCAGATGGCTACCAGAATGATAATTTTGGAAAAGATGACAAAAGGCAAGACAAGAGAGTGTTTGGAGGAAGTTTGTATAAATGTGGAGGAGAAGGACATCACGTCTTCAAGTGTAAGAAGATAAAGAATATTGGGAGAACAATAGTGGTAAAAGAAAGCCCCTTCGGATTAGCTTATAAATTGGAAGATGTAGAACTATTGATGATGAGGAGAGCTTTGTGTCATACCAATGGATATGAAGAGCCCTTGTAGAGGAAGAATTTGCTCAAGACCAAATGTAAGGTATCTGGTAAGTGTTGTAAATTTGTTATTGATAGTGGTAGTTTGGATAATCTTTTTTCAAAAGAGATGGTGAATAGGTTGAATTTAGAAAGATTGAAACACCCCAAGCCTTATCAGATAGCATGGATTCAAGATGATCATAAGTTGTCAGTAAGTGACCAATGTTTGGTGAAATTGAAAATTGGGAATTATCATGATGAAGTCTTGTGTGATATTATGCCTATGGATATTTGTCAAATTTTGTTGGGTAGACCTTGGTAGTTTGATAGACAGGTGATACATGATGGGAGAAATAATGCATATAGTATTGTGGCCAATGGGATGAAGAAAACCTTGTTTCCCTTGGAGGAGCCTTTGAAGAGTCAAGTTTGTATGAATGATAGAATCTATTTGGTGGATGGGAGGAAATTCCTAGATGGAATGAGACATGAGAATGTGTGTTTTGCCTTAGTCCCTAAGAAGACTGAGAGCCCAGAGCATGAAGAAGAAGAACCAAAAGAGATAAAAGAGTTTCTAATAGAGTATGAAGACATCATTTCAGATAACATGCCTGATGGATTGCTGCCTGTGAGAAGGATCAGTCATTGCATGGACCTAATTCCCGAAGCTAGTTTGCCTAACAAAGTTGCACACTGGATGACACCAACAGAGAATGAAGAGTTGAATGGACAAGTGCAAGAATTGTTGAAGAAAATTTTGATCAGAGAAATTTTGAGTCATTGTGTAGTACCAACAGTACTAGCACCTAAGAAGAATGGAGAATGGAGGATGTGTACTGATTCTAGAGAAATAAACAAGATCACAGTTAAATATTGGTTTTGTTTACCTAGGATGGATGACATAATGGACTTTTTGAGTTGAGCCAAATACTTTACAAAGATAGACTTGAAGAGTGGATATCATCAGATTAGGATCAGAGAGGAGATGAGTGGAAGACAACATTAAAGACAAATGAAGGACTGTATGATTGGTTGGTGATGCCTTTTGGATTGACTAATGCACCAAGTACTTTCATGACTCTGATGAATGAGGTATTGAAGATATTATTGGGTAAGTTTATTATTGTATATGTGGATGACATTTTGATTGTCAGTAAAACAAAAGAGGAGCATTTGTTGCCTCTAAGACAAGTTTTGCAGAGGTCAAGAGAAGAAAAGTTGCTGATAAACCTTAAAAGTATACTTTCATGAAGGAAGAGTTAGTCTATTTGGGATTTGTAATATCTAAGGATGGTTTGAAGATGGACTCTGAGAAATTTAAATAAATTGTTGAATGTCCAACACTGGAAAGTATTAGAGAGGTAAGATCATTTCATGGATTGACTAGTTTCTGCTAGACGTTTATCAGAAATTTCAGTTCAGTTTGTAACCCTATGACTAAGACAATTAGGGGAGATAGGAAAGAATTCAAGTGGACCACCAGAGAAAACAAAAGTTTTGAATTGTTGAAGTGGAAAGTGGCTGAGAAACATGTGTTAGCTTTACCTTGTTTCAACAAAGTATTTCAAGTGGACTGTGATGCAAGTGGAACAACAATTGGAGCCATATTGGGAGAGTAGTAGCTTATTTCAGTGAGAAATTGAATATTCCTGGAGGATATATTAAGTGTATGATCAAGAATTTTATGCCATACTTCAAGCCTCGAAAACATTGAGACGTTACCTATTTCTTAAGGAGTTTGTGTTGTATAATAATCATCAATCTTTGCAATATTTGAATAGTGAGAGTAAGTTGAGCTAGAGACATATGAGATGGGTAGAATTTTTCCAAAGTTACACCTTTGTGTTGAGGCATATAAGTGGGAAATATAACAAATTTGTTGATACATTGAGTAGAAGAAGGAATTTACTAATAGAGATGAGAGTGACAGTATTAGGATTTGAGGAGTTGAAGACCTTGTATGATGATGACCCGGATTTTGTAGAACCTTGGAGAGCATGTAGAAAACCGGTTATAGTAGGTAGAAGAAATTGGTTGGATTACTTCATTCAGGATGGGATGTTATTTAGAGGAGTTCGGTTGTGCATACCTATGAGTTTAATGAGGGGGAAACTGATAAAAGAGAAACATAGTGGAGGATTAGTCAGACACTTTGGTGTTGATAAAATAGTAGTAGTGGTAAGAAAGCATTACTTTTGCCCCCAGATTCATAAGGATGTTAGGAAATATGTGCAAAGTTGTAGAGTTTATCAATTTCCGAAGGGTAGTAGTTAGAATGTGGGATTGTATAAAAAAATTTCAGTACCAGAGAGATCTTGGGAAGATATAAGCATGGATTTCATATTTGTATTTCCTAAAAAACGAAGAGGGAATGATTCTATATTTGTGGTAGTGGATAGATTCTCGAAGATGGCTCATTTCATACCTTATAAGAAGACATCACATGCAGTGTATATAACTGACCTCTTTTTAAAGGAAGTAGTGAGATTGCATGGATTACCTAAGAGCATAGTTTCAGACAGAGATATTAAGTTTGTTGGTTTTTTTTGGAGAACACTTTGGAAGAAGATGAAGACAAATTTGAAGTTCAGCTCTAATTTTCACCCACAGACTGATGGAGAGATAGAAGTAGTTAACCAGAGCTTGGAAAATTTGTTAAGATGCTTAGTTGGAGACAAAACCAGAAGTTGGGATTTGATTCTTGCACAAGTAGAGTTTTCCTACAATAATTCAGTAAACAGGAGTACTTGAAGGACACCTTTTGAGATTGTTACCAGAGCACACCCTAGAGGTATATTATAATTAAGAGATATTAGCAGTGAAGACCGAATAAGTTCAGAAGTAGAAGAATTTGCAGATCACGTAAAGGACTTACATATTCACGTTAAGTAGCATTTGGAGTACATGAACATCAAATATAAGGATAAAGAAGAATGAAGAGGAGACATAAGGAATTTGAAGTTGGCAATGAAGTAATGGTGTATGTGAGAAAATAAATATTCCCGGTTGGAACTTATAACAAGTTGCAGATGAGGAAGTTTGGACTTTGCAAGATTTTGAGAAAGTTTAGTTCCGGAAATGCATATGAAGTGGAGTTACCAGATAGTCAGGGTATTTTACCTCTATTTAACATTGCAGATCTACATCAGTGTCATAAACCAGAATACAGTGAGAACAATATTGCATACTTGGAGAAACAGTTACCCCGGAAGGAACTGGATCAGATTGAAGACATTTTGGACAATAGGATTGGGTGTAGTACCCGTAGTAGTCAGTATAAGGAGTATCTAGTAAAGTGGAAAGGAAGATCATTTGAAGATTCATCTTGGATTTCTCAGGTAGAAGTAGACCACTTTGGTTTTCCTATGACCCCAACAAAGTGAGAGACTCACTTTTTTTTCAACAACCCTGGATGTTTGATGCAGGAGCATCCCCAATTCTTAGCAATCTTGCATCAACCAAAAATATTTCCTTTCTGTTTTTCTTTTTGTTTTGCAATTTAGCATTTCATTCTACATTTTCTGGAATTGGCTCACTAGATCTTGAGGAGTTGGATTTTTCTTTAGGATGATCATATACCTTATTCCTAAAGCAGTGAGCATTTGAATCATTTTCCGGCAAGTTATCGCTACTAATTTCTGAGACAGTTTTTGTGGTACTAGTTGCTTGGACGTATTTGCATTTGTGATCTACCGGATCCCTTTGGTAGCTTGCAGAGCCCTAAATGTTGATTCTGATGTTCCTTGGCATGTGTTCGACATTCCATTTTATTTAAACTTCACCCTTTGGCTTTTCTGGAGGAATTTATTTGGTGGATACCGACCTTGTTGTTTTTACACATTAGGTCTTATTCTTCAGCATTTGATTCCATTTTTTTGGGCCAACTAGATCCCCTTGGATCATATAAATTATTGTAGTTGAGAATTAGAATGTAGAGTTGTTAAGATATAGAACATATAAGATAGATCCTAAGATTTGAGGTCCCGGTTGTGACCTGTTATGTAATTAAGCATGTTTTAGTGAGCCAGTGAACTAGTTTCTATAACCTGGTTGTTACTGGTTGATTATAAATAGTTTTCATGATATAATTCATTCAGTTCTGCATTGCCTCCATCATATCCTTGTTTTTCCATTATGTTTACTCTTGCTAACCAGTCCAGATTGATCTCTTTAAGGTCCCTCCTAACCAGTGATGGCATTAATGATCTCATATCTCATATTATTTGAGATCATAGACCTAACATTTTTCTTGTACAAGAGACGAACATGAAAATTATAAACTAGTTAAAATTAAACTTGTTATTGTTAAGGATAGTGGGGTTCACTATTGTGATGTTGATGGTGCCTCAAGGGACATTTCCACCTTTTATAACCATAGGTTGATCAAAGGAATTGTGATTTTCTTTGAGCCTGGTCATGTTGCTACTAGAATGGAACATCTAAAAGATGAGACTATTTGGATTATGTCTAATATCTATGCTCCCAATAATAAGGCTGTGAGAACGACCTTATGGTCCTCTATTTGCGACTTCAAGTCTAAATTTCTATTGGATAAATGGATTTTTATGGAAGACTTTAACACTCCCATCTCTAGTAGCAAGAAAAGTGGAAGCGCCCCAATTGCGAAAGACAATAAAGTGGATCTTATCCTGTCCATCGAATCCCAAGGTCTCCTGGATCTAGATCTGGTTGGCTCAGCTCTCACTTGGTCGAACAGGCGTAGTGGAAGTGATCTTATCCAAGTCAAACTATATAGGGCTATGATCTCCCAAATTGGCTTTATCATTATACATACTCCTTATCTTCCTTATATTGTAGTGGCTCTAATCACTTTCTGATTGTCCTTGCCACTTCTTTGGGGAATTGTAAATAAGACTTCCCTTTCATATTTGAGAAGATGTGGAATCTAAGCCCTGGCTACCTTGATAAGATTAAATAATGGTGGAACATTGATGTGTCTAATACTACTATGTATAGATCCATTGAAAAAGCTTGCCTCGGTCAAAACCAATATCTTGAAGTGGAATAAATCATCCTTTGGTCATATTTTTAAATCCAAAAGTAAGCTTAAAGGTAATTTAGATGAAGTCTAGAAGGAAATTCAATTTTTTGGGTCCTCCCTAACTATCATGGATCATGAGATCTCTATTATATCTAAAATTCATGATACCATTGCTAAGGAGGTGATATATTGGAAGAAAAGATCCAGAGTGGTTTGGCTTCAAAGTGGGGACTATAATACTGTGTTTTCTTCATATGTCCATGCTCAAGTATTGAGCTACTAATATAATTTAGTCTATATATTATAACAATGCTATGCTAGATAAGGATGAGGATATCATGGTTGTCACCACATATTTTTTCTCCTCAATGCTCTCCAACAATCAAATGCTTGTGCAAGATAGCCAATTAGATATTATCAAGGAGATTCCTTGGTTGGTATCAAAGGACATAAATCTACTACTCTCCAAATTCCTTCTAATGTGGAGGTCCATGTTGTTATTTTATCCTTTGAAGGTAACAAGGCCTCAAGACTAGATGTTTTCCTAATGTTTTCTTTTTTCAAATATTCTAGGATTTCATTGCTAGGGATGTTACTGGAGTTTTTAAGTAATTATTTTTCTCTCACTTCCTTCTTAAGGAAGTTAATGCTACTTTCCTTGTGCTCATACCTAAGAAAGTTGGGGCCAATCATTTCTAGGATTATCTCCCTATCATCTTGTGCAATTCTTTGTATTAAATCTTTTCCAAAATTTTGGTGATGAGGTTGAAGGGTCTCCTTCCTTAGCTGATCTTTGTCCAACAAAATGGTTTTGTTATAGAACACTAAATTTTAGATTCAATTCTTACTATGTATCAGAATATTCACTCCCTTTTGATTAACAAATGATTTGTTTCCTTCTAAAATTAGACCTCCTCAAGGACTATGATTGAGTTAATTGGCAATTTCTCTTCAAGGTGTTGCGGGGCTTTGGTTTTGGGAGTCACTTTTTGTAACTAATCTCTCAACTTGTTACCACTCCTATATTCTATGTCATAATCAATAGCTCCCCCTTTGATTTTTTTTAGGTGTCTAGAGGCTTATGACAAGGAGATCGTATTTGTCCCTTCCTATTCATCTTGATGGGAAAGCTCTTAGTAGGCTTATCCAGTAGAAGGTTCATATTGGTAATCTCAAGGCTTTGTCCACTTCCTCTTCCCTGAAGGTCTATTATCATTAACTCTTTGTTGATGATACTATTTTCCTTGGTGAGAGATCTATTTCAAAAGTGAGGACTCTTAAGAAAGTTTTATTGTAGTATAAAGAGGCTTCTAGTTAGAAGGTCAGTCTTCCCAAGACCTCTATTTTCTTTCTAAACACTTTGGAACAGAGATGGTCCAGAATTGCTCACATTGTTGGTTGCCATATTGCTACACTTCCTTCCACCTATTTGAGTCCCCCACTTTGTGTCAGTCTTGCCCCTGATTTTTTTTGGTCTAGCCTTATTGAGAGATTTCAAGTCAAACTTGCAGGTTGGAAAGGAGCTCTCCTTACTCAAGCTAGGAAAATTCAACTGATTAAAGCCTCTTGACAAAATCTTCCAATGTACGCTATGATTCTCTTTCATGTCTTGAAAAAATTTGGTACTAGAATGGAACTTATTCAAAAAAAAATTTTGTAGACTACCTCTAAAAACAAAGAAAATATTGTATCTTGTTGCTTGGGATTAGGTTTGTTTGCCAAATAAACTTGGAGGTCTTGTAATTAGAAAGATCAAAAAATTTAAAATGAAACCCTTATAAATAAATAGCTTTGGAGAACTTTGAGAGATTGCAATGAATGGATTTTCTGTGTTAAAAACAAATACTTAGCCTCTTACAAGAACTTTTGTAATTTATTGGATGATGATAGACCATTGGTTGTTTCCTCTGCGCTATGGAGTGGATTATTAAAAGTTCTGTTATTTTAAAAAGTCTCTAGAGGTCCTTAGGTAATGGGTTGAATATTCTTTTTTGGGATGATTGGTGGTGGGGTAATGCTCCTCTCTCCCAATTAGGATGGTCTTTACATATTAAGGATATTTTCTTGAATCGTGTGGACCACTAGGCTATGAATTACATTAGAATAACAAGTGGATTAATCTTATGGAATTAGATCCATCTCTTGCTCCTCTACAAGACTGCCATTCTTTTATTCATATCTCAAATGTTCCTAGGGAGGATTCTTCAGTGTAGAATGGCTCGCCTAATGGTACCTTCTTAGTTTCTCACGCTTTCAACTTATAGCTAAAGGTGCTTGCTCCTCAACCTTTTTGAGCCCTTGTCTAGAAGTTGGATCTCATTCTAAAAATCAATATTTTCTTTTGGCTCCTTGTGCAGAACAAGATTCTTACCATTGATAATTTGTGCAAGAGGGGTATAGCCATACCCAGTAGATGGTACCTATGTAAAGAGAATTCTAAAGATTTGGTTCATCCCTTGATGGATTGTAGTTATGTAATGTTGGGAAAATGGTGTTGTACACCTTGCATAATAATTCTTTATTGTTGTATTATTTTATTATTTTGTGAGGTGGACATGGAATTATATTTTAATATCATATTGTATTGTTGCACCTAGGAGGAGCTTGATGGACGTGCAAAATGGAGAGATTCCTTTGAATTATTCTTGTAACCACTTGATGAGTTGTATTCACACATTGGTATTATTATATTGAATTTATTTAATATTGGGAAACTTAATTGGGAAGTACCCAATATTAAATGTTGGTCAAAGGTAGGTAAGAAAAATATTATATTTTATTGTCACATGGTTTTGACATAATACCACTTAGAGGTTTTGTGGGAGCTTGTGTTTATAAAACCAACCACAAGGGTAGTTTGTTTGGGTTAGCGAGGTTAGCATTTGTAAAGGAGGAAGCATGGCATGGGATGTGTAGATTCATGCTTGCTCACATGGACTTCTTGGTTATGGATGGGTTTTTGAAGACTTTCCATATTTGTATTGTAATGGACGCATTGTTGATAATACATGGTGGATGATGCTTTTGGAGGCTAGGTTTTTCCCTCAAAAAAAATTTCCTAGGATATATCTTGCATCACACTTTCATGGTATGTTGTCTATTCTTTGCATATGGCTTCTTTGTGTTGATTTCATTGAAATTTATAATGGGTTATCTGGAAATTGTCATAAAGATGGCTGCAAGTTTCTTTACAAGTGGTATCAAAGCTATTGGTTTAATGGTGTTTATAACCCTATTTGGAATCCATAAATGCATGAAAGAATGAAAATACAAGGCAAGATATATAGGTTTTTAGGTTGTTATTGCAGATGTATGTTATTTGGTTTTGTTGTTATGATGGGTTGTTTGCAAATTTGGGGTTGGAAGAATTTTGGTCAATCTAAGGCATCCTTGAAAAATCCTTTGAATGAAGGTTTTGAGGGTGATTTGATTCAAGTTGGCTAAGAGATGAAAAATAATATATAATTTCACCTATTTCAGTGATAGTTGAAAAGATTGCAATTTTTTTTTGTTTTGAGGCCTTGATGACCATCAAATTTATTTTTGCAGTCTACAGAATAAAAAACTATATATAAAAATGTCCCGTCAGATTAAAAAAATCGTCCATGCAAGAAAATTTATAAAATAATAATAATGGCGAGGAGTCGGCTTTTTAAAAAATGTGAAGAAGAAAACAAATAAAAATTAAAACATGTATGGGGGGTGGGGTCGCCACCCCCCACCCCTATTGTCTCTGCGTGCCTCGACTTGCAGGGTACCTGCAGCTAATAGGCTGCAGACCTGTGAGGCCTGCAGGCCCCCTGCAGTGTCATGGTATTGTTGGGGGGCAATGGTACTGGGTGTACCAGCCACTGCCACCCACAATACCCAGTATCGTGCAGTGGGGCCTTCTAGGTGTCCCGCCACTAGTCCTTTGGGACTGAAAACAATGAAATTAAACTTTTTTAATATTTACCTGTTTAATATATTATTTAAATTTCATTTTTGGCCAATGTGCTCATTTCGCCATTTATAAATAATTGCTAATAACTTGTTGGAAGAATGTGTCTGGGATGGGGCCCAATCAGCGGGTCCATGGGTATTTATTTTTTAAAATTTTTGGAAACCCATATAGTCTAGGTGGTAAAACAATTTGAGCCTATATGTTTCATTTATAGTGAAATTGGACTTTTTCTTCCAACTAGCATAACTTTCACCCGGGGAGTCCCTTTTTCGACTTCTTATACTCATTGGAGAGGTGATTCTAAGAAATTCTGTATAGTATAATATTGGCTTAGTGATTTTTTTGTGTTGATATGTTTTGGGAGCTTGGAATCATAATATTCTCCTTGATGCATTTTTTGTCATATCTTTTACATATGAAATCAGTTTTTTGATTTTGAATAGGCATTGGAGAGGGTGTTCAGTGTACTTTAGTTTGGTGCAGTTATTGTATTAGTTTGATGACTATGGAGTGGTTTAAAAGTGTGTTTCAGAGTTGGACTTTGATGGCTACAAGTGCATAGTTTGTTCTTGGTTTGAGGATATGATTGGACTGAGTTTGAGACTTGGAGTTTTATGTGGGTGACAGTTGGATGTAGGTAATGATTATGGTTTCATGGGTATGTAGTTACATGTTTTGCATTGACACAATATATTCATGATTGTGGTGATTTGGTTTGATATTAGGAGGTTGTTATTATCTCCTTGATGCTTATTTAGTTCCTTTGACTATGGTCCTAGTTGGTGGACATGTTTGGCAAATCAGATCAGATGGTGATTTAGTGTTTGATTCATGTTGTCTACATAGATCATTCTCTTTGATATCTCAATTTGTAGTTTACTAATGTGATGATGAGTCTGCATGTTCAGTGATTGGATCTACGAGTTATGCAGGTTGTGGATTAGCTACCCATTCACTTGCAATGGGATGAATCAAATGTGGACTATCTATATCCACCAGGTTTAATTCATTATGGTGCATGCTTGTTAGTTGACCTTGTATGTGGTCATTTGTGCATTGGTATGGTTGTTCTGAGATGAGGGGATGGATGATATTTTTGGTACCTAGATAGTTGGATTTGAGACTTGTAGCATGTATTTGATCATGATGTCATGATATCTTGGTTTTTATTTGATTAGACTTTCAATGGGAGCTTTTGATAGTGATGAGTTGGCGGTGTTGAATTTATTCCTAATTGGTGGTTTGTTGGTGGTGGATGTATCTTCTTGATATGGAGTTCATGGTTTACTTGATATTGTTGACATTTTAGTTGATGTGTGTAGACTTGCATGTTCTTCATTTACGAGATGGTTTATCATGATGCTATGACATCCTGGTATTATGGTTCAGTGGGAGCTTGTAGAAGTGATGTGTATTAACCATGTTGGTTGCTGGATGATCTTCTTTGTGTGCAGATTTTGGAGGATTCCTTAGATCCTATTGTAACAGAAGGGTTCTCAAGCATTTGTGGGTACATTGTTAAGAGATGGTTATCTTCATATTATTTGAGGATGTTTGCATCTTGAGGACTCATAGATTTCTTGGTATAGATATGGTTTTATGCTTTCATTTGACATGTTTACCCTTGTTGTTTGGATGGATTATATTATGTCATGGTACACTCTTGATGCACATTTAGATTTTTGGCATGATATGGTTATTTGATATGTTCATATGGAGAATATTATCTATTTGAGATGGATTAAATCATGTTGTCATGTTTATGTTCCTGATTCAGTTGTTGGAGGTTTGACATTAATCTTTGTTGGTTCTCTTTGTATTGAATGGATGATCATTTTCGTGATACTTCATGATGATTCTATGTTGCATTTGGAGTTTGGAATGGATTGATCAGTTACAAGTGCTCATGGATACATGGAGATGTTTGTGATGTAAGTATTCTCTTGCAATTAGAGATATGTGTTGGGATGGTTGGTTGTTTCTGCAAGAAGTTTGAGGAGCAGTCACTTGGTATGGACATGAGAGGAGATTGTTCTTAGTGTGAGTCATGATGACTTTGATATCTTGATGAGAATTCTCATTCCATAGTCTTGGTCTACTCAGTGGTTTACTACTTGATAGGTATTGCCCATTGTTTTATGCTTATCTTTCATAGATATGGATCTTGAGCTATGGATAGATGGTTTGTTTTGGATGATTTAGTTTGAGAGATTTATGACATTGGTTATCTCCTTGTGCATTTGAGTTATTATTATGATGGTGACAGTCATTGATATTATTTTTGGAGATGGTTTATTGGGTGTATTCCCTAGGCTTGGGAATTGATATTTAGTTTGATCTTCTTGGTTATGAGAGGCTTACACCCATGTTGATTATATGTTATATATGTTTGTTTGGTTTAAGGGACTGAACGGGTTTTTTGGGTGTTGTTATGCTATTCTCATTTGGGGGATTTATGGAGGAGATCATACTTGACACAGTTAGCATTTAGAGGTGTGTGTAGAAGGACAAACTACAGGATTTGATTTGTAGTGTTTCTCTCTTTGTTTCAGTTAGCTTCTCGGATGTTCATATTCACATTACATTGGTTGGAGGTTGTTTGGAGCTATGTGTTCATTGGTTTTGTGTTCATGTGTTGTCATGTGGGAGATGGCATAGAGGGTCCTTTATCTCTTCTTCTTTTTTGGTGTGGAGAATATGGGAGAATGTTGGAGACATGGTGTGAGAGTGGTACTTGTAGGTTAGATCAGTTTACATGATGTTCATATTGATGTGGATGTTCTTGATACTACATAATTACACTTCTATGATATGTTGTTAGTGGATTCATTTTTGATATTGACATTACCTGTGCCATGGGAGTTTCTTGGTGTATATACATGGAAGGTATTGCACTTGGGGATTATGGTTGCATATTACAGGTAGCATATGTTGATGAGATGTTATTCACTTGGTTTGTATACCTTGGAGGCATGTATAGTTGACATGTTAGCACTTGCTATGGATGTTATTTCAGCTATGTAAATATCTACCTTTGCATTGGATACCTTTGGATTAGTGTTTGTGTTTGAATATTAGCTGGTGTAGGACTTATCATTTGTTGCGACAGATTGTGTGGCTTTCTCTTTGGATGGCCTTTTCATGTCCAGTGGTAGTGGCATGATGGAGGGTGGGAGAATTCATGTATGAGATGGTGGTCACTTTGTTTCTTGTTTCAGGTATCTTGATAGAGAACATGGAACACTTGGATTCTATGATGGTATATGTGTGTGGAGAGATTAGTCTCTTGTTCGTGTGACAAATTACTTCTTGGCCCTTATGGAATGTATACAGCAAGTGGGAGAATGTTGGGAAAATGGTGTTGTACACCTTGCATAATAATGTTTTATTGTTGTATTATTTTATTTATTTTTTAGGTAGACATGGAATTATATTGTATTGTTGCACCTACGAGCACCTAGATGGATGTGCAGCATGTAGATATTCTTTTGGAATATTCTTGTAACCACTTGATGAGTTGTATTGACACATTGGTATTATTATATTATATTTATTTAATATTGGGGAATGTAATTGTGAAGAACCCAATATTGAATGTGGGTCAAGGGTAGGTAAGAAAAATATTATATTTTATTGCCACATGGTTTTGATGTAATACCACTTAGTGGTTTTGTGGGAGCTTGTGTTTATAAAAGCAATCACAAGGGTATTTTTTGGGGTTAGCCAAGTTAGCATTTGTGAAGGAGGAAGCATGGCATGGGATGTGTGGATTCATGCTTGGTCACATGGAGTGTTTGGTTATGGATGGGTTTTCGAAGGCTTTCCATATTTCTATTGTAATGGACGCATCGTTGATAATACATGGTGGATGATTCTTTTGGGGGTTGGTTTTTTCCCTCATGAGGGTTTTCCTAGGATTTATCTTGTGTCATGTTTTCATGGGTATGTTGTCTATTATTTGCATATGGCTTCTATGTGTTGATTTGATTGAAATCTATAATTGGTTATGTGGAAAATGTCATAAAGATGGCTGCAAGTTTCCTTAACTGTAAGCAATATTTGGTCTCATTCTTAATCTCTAGTCTTTGGATTGGGTATTTCCTACTGCTTCAGTGGATTGTTGGTTCCAATGGATTGCTCACTCCTTCAATCCTTCTCTCCAATTGTTATGGTCACTTATCCTCTCCCACATTACTTGGGGAGTCTACAAAGAGAGAAACAACAAAATCTTTAGGAATACGAAATGTCTTGCTCCTCTTCTTGTTGTTATAATTCAAAATGTTATTAAGGAAATTTCTTTGTGGCTTTCCCTAATAAGGGGTTTTCTCCTAAGCTCTCTTTGTCCCATTCAGATTTGCTAGTGGCTATAAAATGGTGTCTTCTAAGGGATATTTCTCTCCCTATCCAAGGTTTGAAACAAATTAGGGATGGAGTGGTTTTAATTGCCCCTCCCTCTTACTAGATTAAAATTAATATTGATGAGGTTGCCAAGGGAAACCCTAGGCCCACTGGATGTGTGGGAGTGGCTTTCGACCATAATGGTTGGTTTGTCTCAGTGATGAAACTTCCTTTGGGAACCAAGACAAACCACTATGTTGAGGATATGGCCTCCTACATCAGTATAAAGTTGGCTATGAGGAAGAGCTATATAAGAATATGGCTAGAAAGTGATTCCCTAAATATTGTTAAATTCTTTCTTGGCTAACAATCCCCTAGCTGGACTGTAAAGACATTAATTGAAGATAATTTAGGGAAGCTAAGGTTCGTTGATAATTTTAAAAATTTCCATGTGTTTCGAGAAGGAAATAAAGTGGTTGATGGTTTGGCCAATATTGGAGTCAAGCACACTAGGATTAAGTTGTGGGAGGCCCATGAGATTATCCCCATAGACATTAATAACATCATCTATAATGATAGATGACTATGTTACTTTGGGGACTGTCCTGGTCTTAATTATGTAGTACCTTTTTCATAAGTGGAAGGAAGGGATGAGGTGTCCACATCATAACATTATTGAGAAAGGAAAGTTTCCTTTTCTTGCCAAGTGCATAAACTTCATTTTTGTTCTTTGTTGTATTCTAGGGTCTAAAGGCCTTCTACAAGGTTCTCACAAATCAGCTTTTAGGCCCAACATGGGTGGTGATCAAAATAGACTAGAACCCATTTTTTTTTATAAATGGAGGAAAAATATTGAGGTGTGGGATGATATCTCAAGTGGAGGGATCACTCCGTACTTTGAAAAGATTCACAACCATGACCCTAGGGTTACTCAACTTTTCTTCAAGAGATGGAAGAATGACACTTTACAGGAGTTTGGAGGATAATGCATGGTTCATGAAACTTTCATTGTGGAGGTCACTAGGATGCTCATGGATGTGAAAAAATTCTATAGGGATAGGAAAGTAATGGAGCCCTTGAGATTTTCTTCCAAAAAAATGAGAGGGTTAAACTTCACCACACAAAGGATGAAGGATACAATCGTGAGGATCTCAAGTCTCTGTGGGTAGATTTTGTTGAGGTGATCATGAGGAACATAACCTTATATGGCTACTATAAGAGTATTTTTATCCATCACTTTACTATTTTTAATCATTTCAAGCATGATAGGTGTATTTCTATTCCATTTTACTTGCTTTCTTCTTTGAGCAATAATATTAATTCCCATTTGAAAAAGTGGAGCTCGCCTATTCTTAATGATGAGTTAATCCTTCTAATTATGGAGTATTCTATGTCTCTTGAGATTAGGCTAGACCCCTCGACCTCTAGACAGAATTGCATAAATTATGCTTAGAATGTCCATTGGCATTATATTGATGAGTCCACACAGTCAAAGTCCTCTAATGAAGATTTTTTACACCTAGGTATATGTAAAAAACCTAACAAGGACTTTGCTAAGGGAAAGGGGTATGAAAGTGACAAGGAAAAAACAAAACAAGGGGCACTCTAATTATATCCCATCTAAGTAGTTCATCCCTGACTCCTTGATCCTTGGCTCTGCTAAGAAAGGCAAGGAACATGTGTCTCCAAACCCCTTAGATCAAAGAAAAAAATTAAGAAGGGCTCTATAATAGGTGGAAAAATAAAATCTTGTTTCCCCCTTTCAGCATCCACTCAAGGCAACACAAATGCCAAAAAGAAGAAACATAAGGGAAACAAAGATAATTGTGACCCCCCAAGGTTTGATGATAAAGAACAGGATATGGACATTGGAATTGAAATAACAATTTAAGCTAAAAAGGGCATCCCGATGGGTAAGGAAATGGGATCCTTAATGGTAGATGAAGGGGATGGGGAAAAAGTGGTGTAATGGTGGATGGACAAAACAATTTTTCAAATGGGTAGTGTCAGATATTTTGGGTCTAGAATGCAAAATCGGTGACTTGACTCCTGGATAGAGAAGAACACATACCCCCTCCTCAGATAATGTAGAAAACCTATTGGACCTTACTAAGAAGATGGTTATAGATGTGAAGGAAATGAAAATAGATCATGAAGAGAAAATCATGAACCTAGAATTGGCAATAGAGAAGCTCAATGAGAAACTGAAAGTGGCTATTTCAGTCAACAGGACAACGATGAAAAATAACACAGAGGGTCTTTGGAGACTTAATGAAAAAGCTCAATCCCTCAATGTATCCCCCTTGGATAGTCATGCCCCCCCTTCCATTTCAGTCTGTGGCAAAGTAAAGAAGAAAAAAACACCTAATCTAGAGAGTGATAATCAGGACACGTTAGGACCATCGACTCACACTCGCAGCAGGGACAAAGGTAAGTTGGTGAATGCCTGCATTATGGAGGATTTATGAAATATTAATAAGAATGTTATTGATTAAAATTTTATGTCTATCCAAATGATGAACAATATTATGTAGTTTTTGGGTCTTCTAACCTTGTTTTGTGTTGTTATGTTGGTACTAGCCTGTTGTGGTTTTGTGTTCAGTTTGTCTGTGTGACTGTTCCTTTTTGTCTGGGTTTTGAGTCCTTGTAAAACCTATTTGACTCTAATAAAAACAACACAAAAGGACATTTATACAACTCACCTTTTTAATTTGTGATAGAAAAAAATATTAATATGAAATACTTCAATGCATATACATTACTACAAAAAATAGTTGTACACATGAGAACAATATTTTTCACTATGACAATATTTTTTTGAAATGAGCATCTTTTATTTTTGAAATGAGCCTCTTATTTTATAAATTGTACATTTATAGTGGATAATTAATGAATTTATTTAGTTTTTTTAAATATATAACATTCATAGGTTCCCATGTGTTCAAGAATGGTTCATTTTGACCAAAATTTGGTTATTTTTAACAAACATGTGTACTATTTATCTACAATATATAGTATAAATTTGTACCAAGATTGAATATTTTATCAACAATTTCTTGTAAAATAATTGGACCCTATACAATAGCTAGCCCCTCTCCCCTAATGCATCGTGTTAGCATTTGAATATATAATATGATGAATGGACATGAACCATCAGTTAGGGTGATGGCATACACAATAGAAATTAATATGACACTTTGATCTCAATCATTTTTAGTCATGTGGGATCATTAGACCTAGTTATGATGGGAAATCCATCATTGATTCGGGTGTGGCTTAGTTCCAAAACCTACCTTAAGGCACACTGTGGGTGCTTGGGGCTTCTAGTCTGGGTTTTATACTACATGTTGAACTACAAAATATTTGGACTGGCAAGAAGTCGAACCTAGGATCCCCATTTGTTTATAGAGTTCTCTACAATGAGCTACTATCCCCTCTATGTCTTGTGCATCATCATTAGAGTGTGTCTTATATCCAAAAAAATAATCATGTAACCATTAAATGAAATAACATAAGACCTTTTTTTTTGAAATTTAAAATGGACATTTATTTATATATAACTGTAATGGTGAAAAATATTAGGGCTTCCACAATTAGATATATGAAAGCCATTAATATTTTATGCTTAGGACCATCATATTAAAGTGGGAGGGTAAAGACAATGGATCTAGTCACAAATTAGAAAGGATAAGGACCGAGAATCCTATTATCTTTAATAGGTTTGATTTGATTTCTCTCTTTTAAGTTGACTTGTAAAAGTGATGAAATTAGGGTAAATGTGCTGGAATTGATGTAAAAATGTATGAATAGTAAGCTATAGTCATCGGATCAAGCCATGAACCTGGATCTAAGAAATGTAAATGTATTTGGATCGGTTCCTAAAGGGAGCTCCTAATTTTTCAAGACTGGTATGGTGGTCACTCAGGTCCTCCACACTTTTCGTACTCCAATGGGGGATTGATTTGTCATTGTAAATAAAGCCTATTTTGAAGATAGCAACTCCCTACCTATTTTTACACACACTAGAGAAGGGAAATAGGTTGGGAATAGGCATTTTCCTTAGGTCAAACCTCATATTTAGAATTAACCATGAAATAGAAATGAAATATGATTGAATTAAAATAATGGAAATGTTCTCCTTTTGAGGGAGATACTGAATATTGACTGAAACACAAATTCTATACCTGCTTGTGAAGTTTTGTTTTTGATTAGGATAAATAGGTTTTGAGGGGACCAAAAACCCCGTACAATAGGTTTTGAAGAGACCTGGAACCCTCAAATTTTTCAAGGATCCTAAAACAAAAAAGGGACGTTGCAGATATATACAACAAAGCTAAGCAACAACAAATCCACAATCATACAAGAAGGATTAAACATTACAACTCTTGTGGAATAAGAGGCTACAAGATACAGAGAAGCTAAAATGAAACTACCACTAGCCAAACACAAAAGAAAGAAAATACAAACTAGGCTGGCAACAATAGCATATCTAAATTACCTTATAGATCTAAGAAACAAAAAATGAGGTTTATTTGGCACCCCTAGCCAAACATCAGGGTTTTCCTAGGCTCCATTAAGCTATAAAAGAGTCTCCAGCTCACCAACAACAAAACCCGAGCCTAACAAAAAACACAAACTGCCCAAATTGGGCCCTTGAAAACTACCAGCATCTAGCTTGTCCTTGATAGAAGAAAAATACCAAGGGTTTTTCTAGGATCTCTCAACCTTGAGAGTGGATTTTAAGAGGCTCACACAACCTAACATGGTCTTAACAAAGCACCCAACACCTTCAGCAATAGAAATAGGCTTCCAAGCGTAACTATCAGCATTTGACTCCACCTCTATAGGAGATAGGTCTCCTCCAGCCACCTCCATCTCCACCTCCATAGAAGATAGGTCCACCTCAATAGGAATAACCAGAGAAGCCCAAAGATGCAGATAAAAAAAAAAAAACCATACCATGGATCTAGGGGAGATAAGGACAAATAAGCCCTCATCAAACAGGGATCCAAGAGAAACCAAACATGAGCAAAAAAGATCTAATCCCGAAATCATGAAAAATCAAGGTTTTAAAAAGGCTCCCTTAACCTTTTGTTGAAACAAGAAAACATGGGCTATCAAAAATAACTCACAACCAAAGAAATCCACCCCATGGGGTTTTCGTAGGCTCCCCAAACCCAAAGCTCTAGGTTTTATCATGGATCCCAAAACCATGAAGAAAAGAGACCAAATAGATCACCAAAGGAAGGTAGCCATCCAAAAAATCTCCCTGCGTCTACTCACAGGAAGAAAAGAAAGACACAACTCCACCTCAATAAACAACCCATGAAAGAGAAAAGAAGAAGAAGAGAAAGAACGAGAAAGAAAACAAACCCCCGAATAGTCACAAAGCCGCACAGATCATAGTCATCCATCATTCCCACAGATAGCCATGACCCATTTTGGACAAAAATCTTAAAAGGGAAGTACCCATCTGAAGAAAGGAAAAGATCACCCAGCAAAACCACAGTAGAAACAACCACTGGGCCATGACAAATAAAAGCACCCCTATAGCACACCCTTCTGCACACATTGAAGCCAGAGAAGAGCCAGGCACTGGACGCTCCACCTAGAACCCAAACCTCCTCTCCACACCAAGAGAGCAAGAAGAGGGAAGGCAAAAAGAAAAATCCCAAACATAAACCAAAGAGGTAGCCATGATAACCCTTCCACTCCCAGCATGGTCCAGGTACACACCCCCATCCACACGAAGAAGAGCCACACCCACTTCCCAACGCAAAACACAAGTCACAGTAACACAAAAACTAAGGGTTATTGTAGAGCACAAGGAGGGAAGACACAAGTCCATGAGAGAACAATGTATCCATTCCCCATCCAACACAACAAACACAAATCTATCTCCATCGTCATCAGCATTGGAATCCTCCTCATCTGTGGAAACCCTAGCTTCTTTGTAAGAGCCTCTCCCACCTCTTCTGCCTTCCATCAACACTTCAAGTTAAAGTTATGATAGAAATATTAGTGGTGTTATTTATGTTGGAAAATTAATTTTTAGGTAAGTGGTGATCCCTTGTGAAGTTTTGTTTGTCTCCACATCGAACTGGGGTTTCATGAAGTATTCAGTAACATAGAACATGAATGTCAACTCCAATGCTTGAATGTTGACCTTATCTCTGCTCCAATGCTTGAAAGAAGACTGATTACTTGCTCACTTTAACTTGAATGTTGGATTGCTTGAATTTATTGATCAATATTATTGTTGGATTAAAATTGTATACCAAAATGTGAGGGGTAAACCTTATTTTATTGTTGCTTGTCAGAAAATAACTTAATTTTTTGACATGAGCCAACTCAGGGCACTAATTCTTGCCCACATCTCATGACCATTAAGGGGCCCTAAATTGGGTCCTAATTAGAAGGACCATGATGCTAGGCACTCTGGCCCTAAAAGGCCCAAGGTGCCACACCCTATTCATGCCCAATCAAGGACCAAAAATCAGAGGAAGGATTAGGTGTGAGGTAAAAATGGTGGTAAAATTGTATAGTATGAGTAAAATCAAGTCCTATTCAGGCCTCAGGGCATGAACACCAAGGTGAGGGCCCAAATGCGTATAAAATTGTAAGGGAGTAAAATTTAGGATGCTACATTTAGCCCCCACTTTAGAGACCAAGTATGAGACTAAGCATACTTTCGGTAGAGTACAAAGGTTCACATTGAAAAAAATTTATCAAGATTTTATGGAGGCAAGACACACCAAGCCCTTGGTGTAATTTAAGTATCTTATGACTTCAAGATCAAGATAAAAGGGACATCATAAGAGAAAGAGAACCATGACTACTAGTCTAGTAAGGTTCACATACCATGAGTAATGAAAATTAAATAACAAAATTACCAAGAAAAAGGATAAGTTTGCAAAGTAACTTGAGTATCAAGAGAGAAAAACATTGAGTAGAGCATATGCCCTCACATTAAAATGATTGTGTATGCTACAATGGGAGAAATTTATTTAAGGTAGTATACATTCATAGAAAAGACAAGCACATTATCACAATGATATGCCCCCCAAGAAAGGATTAGTCAAAGGATAATGACCGCAAAACATAAAGTGCATAAGGGTCCTACTTAACTATAGGGTTAGTAAACTCTTATGATAAATAATTTATATCATGTATATATTTGCATTGAATTATCCTCATCCATCAAAGAAAGTAGAACCACCATGGAAGAAGGGCACATCTATCTTTTAAGTCAATATGGGAGAGACTAAAGGAGATCTCATTGCTTTGCATTGTCCTCAAGTAGACAATACTAGGGATAGAAAATAGAAGAAGGTTATGAAGGAGAGAGAGAGAGAGAGAGAGAGAGAGAGAGAGAGAGAGAGAGAGAGAGAGAGAGAGAGAGAGAGAGAGAGAGAGAGAGAGAGAGAGTTTATTGGAGGAATGAAGCTAATCAAGCAAGTCATCTGCCTCCCAATATTGCTAAACATTGTATTGGGAAGGTGGATAACATGCAAGAGGAACAACTTCGAGCATGATAGATGGAGATATCAAAAGTTCCAAACAAGGACCATGCACTAATGATGGATCACTTTGTCTATTACTAGGAGCTAGGATTAATTCTTGTGAGAATTGTTTAGATAAATCATTGTCAACATCAACATATTCATATTCATCATCATTATCATCAAAATTCTTAGCATGGACATCATTTTCATCCATATCTTCATTAAGATGAATAAAATAAAGATCTTTAATTGGAATAGAACACGAACCATCATTTTTATTAAGCATTTTATGTCTTGGAGATTTAAGTTGAACTTCCTCCCTAGGGTTAGGCAAAGGCTGGATAAATGGGATCGTATCAACATTTGGAGTATTTGGGGAGGAAATGGGTTGAGAAGCAAGTTCATGAGCCTTAGCATGACATCGAGCTATCGACTTTCTCTCACATAAAATTTTCTTTTAGTTTTAACTAAAGGTTGTGCCAGTTTAGGATCACTAGGCATAGGACACTTCTCTTCCTTTAAAGAAGGATGCATAGGAGATGTAGGGTTCTTCTACTTGTAAGATGTAGGAGGCAGAACCACAACATATAAAGGAGGTATATAGGTTGTAGGAAGGATACCAGGTGCATCATGAGGAGGAGGAATAGATCTATCATTAAGAAGAGGAATGGGATTAGGATCTCTATGCTTACTCAAGGATAGAATCATCTCATTCTTCCACCTTTGATAAGATTGAAAAAGAGCATCACTTCAAGGCTTAAGAGGTTCAAATTGTTTAGACAAAAATTAATCAAGATTAAAATCTCAACGCCTCACCATGGGTTGGTACACACAATGATTAGTTTTTATAATTTTACCATTAAAAGGGGATTTCAAACACTTGTGGATAGTAGAAGGGATCTCTTTCATGGAAGAGAGCCAATGGTGCCCCAACTTCACATGAAATTGATCTGATGTAGGAATGATAGCCAATTAATATCTAAAGATTTAGTACCAACCTCAATGAGAAGAGTAATAGAACCAATAGTAAGATAAGAGAAACCATCAAAGATCTTAATTACCACATAAAATTTATTATATAACACTTAATGGAATTGTAAGGTATAAAGATATTCTTTAGTTATCACATTCACCGTACATACTAATGAGGAGGCAACAGATTGGAAGGATAACATTGAACCAACCAATCTCTAAGGCTCACAAACTCAACCAAATCCCTACTACTAAAAGGGTGTCTAAAAATTTAATTTGTTCGCCTAGATCCTTAGGGTGTCAAAAGTTATCACCCGATTCCTTCAAATGGAGGCCTAATTGCAATTAGGACTGTTTGTGGGCAAGTGAGTCAAAATTGGTGTTCTAGTGGGTCTAAACCATGAAATCTTGTTTCATTTGTGTTAAGGTGATGTGAGAAGACCCCTCCAATGGTTGTTGAATGGAATTGGTCAAGTGGGCCTTTCAAACCCCTAGAGCCTAGTAGTAGTCCACTCATATATGCAAGGGTATTTGTAGTCACACAAGACTTGAGAGTGTTAGTTGTCTGTAAGTGGACATATTAGAGACTTTGAGTCTCCCAAGGTATTGTTTAGTGTCATTGAACTATTTCTTGACTTGGTGTTGTGTAAGGACCCTTTGGTAGTAGGGATTTGGTTGAGTTTGTGAGCCTTAGAGGTTGGTTGGTTCAAGGTTATCCTTCCAGTCTGTTGCCTCCTCATTATATTGGTATTAGAGTAGGATTTTTGAAGATCACTTGGGTGGTGCGGTCTTGGTGTATGTCAAATGAAGAGATTGAAATAGGGGCTAACAAAATACCTCCTAAGAGTATGTTACAAAATACAATGAAGAAGTTTATTGAAGAGATGATTAAGTCCAAGCTTGAATAATTGCAAAAGACTAAGGTTGAGGATAAGGAAGATGGAAGTGACAGTTATGAAGAAGGGGATAAACAAGATGGGGAAGCCCCTAAGCAGGTAGAGGAGATACCTACAGATCAGATGACATTTGTAGATGCCTTGAGGTCAGTCAATAGGGACACCATTGATGGGTTGCCTATATATAGTAGAAGTATGCTAGTAGAAGAGGTGATAGACTGGATTGAGGCATTGACCAATCATTTTGAGTACAAAGAAATCCCTAAAGATAAGAGAGTTAAGTTGGGAAAAGAAAGGTCGAAGGGGTCTTCTCTTACACGGTGGAATTATGTACAAGGCGAGAGAGTTAAGGAGGGAAAGAGTCTGATAACCTCTTGAGAAAGGATGAAAGATAAAGTCAAGGCACAATTCATGCCCATTGACTATGAAGTGCATATGTATAAAAAGTTGTAGAACCTCAGATAAAGAGACCTTGATGTGAATGCATATACAAAGGAGTTTCATAAACTCAGTCTCAGATCAAAGAGACAAGAAGAGGAGTCAGAGAAAGTGGCTAGGTACTTGAACGACCTAAGGATGAACATCCAAGATGACATACCTGATTCCCTGCCACTTATTAGAGATATTAGTCATTAGATTGACCTTATACCAGGAGTGGTACTCCCTAACAAGGAAACGTATAAAATAACCCCACAGTAGAATGAAGAGATAACTAGGATAATTCATGAGCTCCTATATAAAGGGTTAGTGAGGAAGAGCCTTACCCTATCTGTAGTACCTACTATTTTAGCCCCAAAGAAGAATGGGAAATGGAGGCTTTGCACTGATTATAGGGCTATGAATGTGATAACCATCAGATATAGGTTTCCTATTCCTAGGATAGAGGATCTAATGGATTATTTGATGGGAGCTACCTATTTCTCCAAGATTGACCTCAAGAGTGAGCACCATCAGATAAGGATAAGAGAGGGGGTGAATGGAAGACTACATTTAAAACCAATGAAGGGTTGTATGAGTGGCTTTTGATTCCTTTTGGTCTTTAAAATGCCCCTAGCACCTTTATGAGACTAATGAGTCAAGTGTTGTAGGAGTTTATAGGGAAATTTGTGGTATTCTACCTTGATGACATATTGGTGTCCATTAAGAGCAAGGAGGAGAACTTGAAACAATTAGAGATAGTCTTGAAGTGGCTGCAAGAGTAGAAGTTGATGATAAATTTTGAAAAATGTGAATTCATGAAGCGGGAGTTGGTGTACTTAGGCTTTGTCATCTCTAAAGGTGACTTGAAGATGGATTCTTCCAAGGTAGAGGCTATTTTGAATTGGCCTATACCTAAGCCAATAGGAGAGGTAAGAAGTTTTCATGGTTTGGAAATTTTTTATATAAAACTGATTAGGAATTACAGTGATATTTGTGCACCTATGTTAGAAACCATCAAGGGTGGTGGTAAGGTGAAGTTTGTGTGGACCAAAGAAGTAGATAAGAGTTTTGAGTGTTTAAAATAGAAAGTTACCAAGTACCCAGTCCTAGTATTCCCTAATTTTAGTAAGGTCTTTACCATTGAATGTGATGCAAGTGGGTTGGCTATAGGAGTAGTATTGAGCCAAGAGGGAAGACTGGTGGCCTTTTTCAATGAAAAACTAAATGAAGAAAAGATGAAGTATTCCTCATATGGTTTAGAGTTTTATACCATGGTACAAGCTCTGAAAAAGTGGACACATTACTTGCTTATTAAGGAATTTATTGTGTATACTAACAATCATGCTCTTAGTTTTTAGAATGGATGGGAGAAGCTCAGTCATACACATATGAAACAAGTTTAAAGTCTTAAAGTATACACCTTCATCATCAAGTATAAGAAAGGTGTAGCCAATAAGGTTGAAGATGCTCTAAGTAGGAGGGTGTTGATAGCGCAAGAATTACAATTGCAGAGCATGGGTGCTGAAGCACTCAAAGGAGTGTATGAAGAGGACCAATATTTCAAGAAGGTAATAAGGTATGCAATGAGTTTGCAAATTATTTTCATGGAGAATTTTCTAACTACACCTTGCAGGATGGTATTTTTTTCAAGGGAGTCAATTATGTATATAGAGATGTTCAATGAGGGATAATGTAGTGAAGGAGAAACATAGTGGTGGTTTAGGAGGTCACTTTGGACTAAATAAGACCTTGTATCTAGTTAGGAGATTTTACTTTTTGCCAAGGATGCAAACTGATATCCAAAAGTTTGTGGAGAGTTTTACTATGTGTTAGAGAGAAAAGGGGCTCTCAATCAATGTAGGGTTGTACTGACCTTTATACCAAGTGGATCTTGGGAAAGTTTGAGTGGAATTTGTGAGGGGATTACCCAAGATAAAGATAGGTCATGACAATGTGTTTGTTGTGGTAGATAGGTTTAGCAAGATGGCTCACTTTATGCTTTGTAAAACTACAAATGATGCTATCTATATCATAGGATTGTTCATCAAAGAGATTGTTAGAATCCATGGGTTACCATTGAGTATTGTATCTGACAGGGACAACAATTTTGTAGGGCATTTTTGGAGAACCTTGTGGAAAAGGTTGGGTACAAATTTTCCTTTTAGCTCAGCCTATCACCCTCGGCCTAATGGCCAAACTGAGGATGCTTATAGGTCATTGGGAAATCTTCCTAAATGCTTGACAAAGGAGCATGGAAGTAGTTGGGATGTGGTGATACCTCAGGAAGAGTATGCCTATAATGATTCAACAAACAAAAGTACAAGTCTGAGTCTTTTTGAAATTGTGTATGTTAGTCATCCAAGAGGAGATTTTTAATTGAGAGATGTTCAAGGGTTGGACAAGAGGAGTGGACATGTTGATGAATTTGCAGAGGCTACAAAAGAGGTGCACCAGCAAGTCAGAGATACCTTACAACACAATAGTCAAAAAATTAAGGCAAGAGTGGATCAGAGAAGGAGAGATGTACAGTACCAAGTGGGTGACATGGTCATGGTTCATCTTAGCAAGGACAGGTTGCCCAAGGGAAGCCATAACAAGTTGATGATGAGAAGGATTGGACCCTGTAAAATTTTGCATAAATATGGTCCCAATGCTTATTAAATTGAACTCCCTGATGATATTGCTATTTCACCTATATTTAATGTTTTTGATCTAACATTGCATAGGATTCCTACTGCGGGAGAAAGTGCAAGTGAATCTATTTGGGAAAGTGAAGAATGGATAAAGCACTTACCACCTAAGGAGTCGCCTAAGAAGGAGTACATTTTGTATAGCAGTAAAGCCAAGAAGACAAGGCACAAGACTTATTTTGAGAACTTGGTTAAATGGAAAGGCCTTCCTGACTCAGAAGCTACATGGATGCTCAAGGAAGATATCAAAAAGCAGGGTGGTGATTTGCAGAAGTTGGTCTCTAAGAGGACTTGAGACAAATTTCACCCTAGGAGTATGGTGGAGGAGCACCTAACTATGGAGGAATGAACCAAGAACAAGGTAAAATTCAATTAGTCTAAGATGAATGTAATAAGACCCTATGGGTCCTTTTTTGTATTTCACTATCCTAGGAGTGTGACAAGTTTGTCCATGTATGGGTGAAATTTTCACCTAGGGTCTTGTAGAGCAAATTGAGTCAATAAGGGTCACAATGGTGTAAATTGAGGAATCAAGTGGCCAAAGGTTTATTTGATTCATTTTTTATGTTTTATAATTAAATGTAATAATTTTGGGGGACTATGATAGTTAGGAGTCTAAGTTGGTTGAATAATGCAAAAAATGTCATATTGTCAATTAGTTATCATGCCAATTTTGCACTTTTTGTAAGTTGTGATTCTCCAATGGTCTGTTCAGTTTGAAAAATGGTTGGAGGAGATTTTTTGGTTTGGGGTGACACCTTTAAGGACCCCAAACATTGAAATATGTAAGTGGGGTTGATTTTAGTTGATTTGAAAAGGAAATGGAAGCATCAAGAACTATTGGATACTTGAAAAACTATCTAATTTCCGCTAATTGCATACTGAAGGTGGATTGAAAATAATGTTCATGGCATAGATCCTGAAACTAGATTGTTTTACCTTTGATATTCATTTGGTGTGAAGTCTTGAAGTGATGGCTGCCCCATTCTACAAGCAAATCTCTATCAGGTAGCCTAAAACCCTCAAACCCATAGGGTTTGGCCTATCAGTAGTAAGTTGAACACTCTACCATCATAGGAGATGATAGGCCACCGTATCATATGTCTATTCCTAGAGGACACAACAAGGCGAACAGGATGGAGAACTAACCCTAGGTCTGGCATCTCTATGTGACGAACTGGTTTGATGAGTGCAGTGCATGAGAATTGAGTGGTAGAGCACTGGAAAGGGGTTTGAATATGGTAGAAGAGTACTTTTGATGTTTACATAACATTTCATGGTTAGTGATGGTCACCAATTAGGAGAACCAAACAAGTTGTGGAAGGTGTCCAGTCAAATAGGCCTAATAGCCCTATTAGGTCTGTTAGTGTAGTATAGGTTCGGATATCTAAAAGTTGGTTTAGTGTTGGAAAGTGAGATATTGTTGGGAACTCCATAAAAGGTATCTAAAAATATAATTTGTTCACCTAGATCCTTAGGGTGTAATAATTTATCACCTAATTCCTTCAAATAGAGGCCTGATTGCAATTAGGACTATTTTTGGGCAAGTGAGTCAAAATTGGTGTTCCAAAGGGTCTAAACCATGAAATCCTATTTTATTTGTGTTAAAGTGATGTGAGAACACCCCTCCAAGGGTTGTTGTATGGAATTGGTCAAGTGGGCCTTTCAAACCCCTAAAGCCTAGTAGTAGCCCACTCATGTATGCAAGGGCATGTGTAGTCACACAAGACTTGAGAGTGTTATTTATTTGTAAGTGGACATATTGGAGCCTTTGAGTCTCCCAAGGTATTTGTTTACTCTCATTGACCCATTGCTTGACTTGGTGTTGTGTAACGACCCCTTGGTAGTATGGATATGGTTGAGTTTGTGAACCTTAGAGGTTGGTTGGTTCAAGGTTATCCTTCTAGTTTGTTGCCTCCTCATCACATTCAAGATCAATACCTTCTCCTCATCAGAGCTCATCTTTGGACTTCGTAGTGATATATAGTGGTTCATCAATTGATTTAATAGTTCTACTAGGATCAAAGTTAATACATAGGTTCTTAGAAGGTGTAGTTTTATAAAGAAGATTCACTACATTATTAGAATCAAAGCCTAAATCAATTGGAGAAAATGCAAGGTGCTCAGACTCAATCACATTAGTGGAATAAAAATGTAAATGATTATTAAATATTTTGAGGTTTTCATTAGGAGGATCTACTGATTTATTTCCTTTGTCATTCACACCAGCTACAAATATGGTATGGTTATCAATAAGGTCTTTAATCTTACTCCTCAAGGAATAACACTTTTCAGTGCAATGATCAGGTTGAAGATCATATTGGCAAAAATCTTTGGCATCATGATAAGGTGGAAAATTATTGGTTGTTTCAATCGGTTTGATGGGAGGAAGTTTCAACACATTCTTGATCAACAATTATTTCATAATGCAATACAAAGATTCAAAAAGAGGAGTAAATTATTTTCTAAAATACTTAGATAAAGGAGGCACACCTATTGTGGCAGGTGCTACCTGTGTATTATTTTTTTTCATTGAACTTGATGAATCCTTTGTTTGGTTTAAACTTTGTAAAAGGTACTTGAGCACTTTCATTCTTATCAACCGATTATTGAATGATATTTTTCAAATCAACTCACTTGAAGTTGATAGTTATGAAGTACTGAGCACAATTGTGTAAACGAAGTAAAATAAAAAAATAGGAAATTATCCCTAAGTCTTTTTGCAAATTAGAAAATAAAATTCTTTGAAAATCTTGATCAGGTATGTGATCAGAAATTTGAGAATACAAATGCTTATATCTACCAATAAAATTAGCTACTTTTTCTTTAATAACTTAATTACAATAAATCGAATGAGTCAACTTAATCTTAGGACCAATATTATTGTGAAATTTTTGAATGAAAGAATTGGACAATTGTTCAAATGATGTAATAAAATAAGGAGGCAAAAAACAATACCATTGAAAATCTTTATCTCTAAATGTTCTAGTAAATAATTTAGCCAAAAGTCTTTGATCATGAGAAAAATCACTACACAAAGTTTGAAATCTTTTCACATGAGTCAAGGGATCACCTTTTCCAATATAAAGAACCAATTAAGGAACCTCTACATTTTTATGGCAGACAACATGAACAATTTCATTCGATAATGGGCTTGCTACATCAAATGTTAGAACAATAATCTTGGATTGGTTCATTGAAGATATTTTTTGTTGCAAGGATGACACGGTTTGAGCTAGGCTATTAATGATTTCTTCAATGGATGAGTTGAAATTATACATATTAGATTGGGATGGAGGAGTAACATTTTTAAATGAAGGAGGAGGGTGTGAATAAGGAGGTGGAACACTTTGACAGAACGGTATGGGAGGTGATTGGGACACAAATGGAAGACTCGCGGAAGGAGGTATGAAAGAATTTTGATTAGCAATGTTGGCTCCTTGACTAACATGTGTAGGAATAACATTTTGTGTGGAAGTACTCATGATGTTGGATGTGAAAGTAGGCATAGTTGTTATAGGAGCAGTCATAGGAATATAATGATTAGCTTGACTAAGAGCTTGAGTATAACCAAGGACTTTGGCACAACTTTATCACATTAACGATTACTTTTTATCCTTCAATCAATCAGATAGCCTCACTTTCTGAGTATTGTTGACTCATCCATTATTGAAGATTTTCAATTTCATATTCAATCTTCTCCAATTGGTCAACATAAACCCTAGTTAAATATTCACCCTCATCATGATAATTATGCAAAGAATGGGGATAAATATCATCAATTGTTGAAATAGAAGAACCACCCACATTCTCATTAAACAAGTTATCCAAATTAGGCTCCATATCCTTAATAGTTAAACCTTGCTAAGCCTTAATTCTAAAACTTATTCTCATGGTAATATTATAGGTAGGACTAATGGTAGTAAAGCTCATCCACAAATGGGGGTAATTTAAGTTTGAATTTGAAAATTATGATTAAGCAATATAATTTTTTATGAAAATGATTGATTAACCAATTAATTAATAAATTTTAATTGTCAATTTGAAAGATTAATTTACCTAGATCATAGCATAGCATTCATAAAGATCATATTTGAAAATTATTTTGATAAGTTATGCAACCCACATCATAAGTTTTAGAATTAAAAATTAGGGTTTTTTTAATATCAACCACTAAATTTATGTAACTCAATTTGAAAATGAGATCTAGGAGGGAAAATTTGAATTTTAAATTAAATGAATAATCAGATCTGAAATGATAAATCCAAATTAGACAACCCACAAGCTCAATTTTAGAATTAAAAATTAGGGTTTTTGTGAATTCAACCTCTAAATTTTTAAAATTCACTAAAAAATAAAACTTGCAAACAAAAATATGAATTAGAAATTCCATAAACACTTAGATCTAAAACACAAATCAGGATTGTAGGTGTAAGGATTCGGGTTCACCAAAATGTAATGGTGAAAAATATTAGGGCTTCCACAATTAGATAAAACTGCTAATATTTTATGCTTAGGACCATCACATTAAAGAGGAAGGGTAAACCTAATGGATATAGCCACAAATTGGCAAGCATAAGGACTGAGAATCAAGTCATCAAAATATCATGTCTAACAAGAAGAATCTTAAAAATGTCTTTTTTAAATATTTGACCAAAACTTAATCTAAATATCCCTAGTACTTGAACAAAAAAACTATATTTTATTATTTTGATTAGTTAAAACCTAATTGAGAATATAGTAATTACTTCTACACTGAAATGAAATAGAGAATATCAATCCAAATGAAACAAGTGAAATGAAAGAAAAAGAATAGTGCCATGCCTTATATAAGAACAAACATGCTAAGGTTTGATCACATATGCAAGTTAATAATCTTTAAAAATATTATTTTATTCTCATTACTAGGAGAATTCAAAGTGTCTGATTCCATCATTTTTATAATAATTCTCATAGGCTTAAATAGAATTTCTTACTTCTTAACTAACATTCTCCCTACATATTTTCCATGTGTTTTCCTTATCATGGACATGGTTGCATCTATTTCTACACTTGAGATGCCAGATCATTCTTTTAACGACATCCATGTGGTATTACTACCACCTAGATTGTCCATGACTCTACTGGAGATGTTTTGGGTGTTAATCCTCTTGTTCTTTGTTTTTGGAAATTTTCATGACTTAAATTAACTTGTGTCTAGTTTCAGACATATTTCTAGACCAATGGGGCACATTGACCTCTTAACAGGCCAAAAAAAATTTAGAGCCTCACCTTGCTAACAAGTGGATTGTTTATTGTGCTGGTGACCTATAACAGGCTTTGTCCATGCCTTGGAAATGTGGAGAAATAGTTGGGATACTTAGGAGTCTTCATTCATTAGTTCTGGTACTTCATGAGGCTTCCATGTGGTGTGCTTTGTAATAAAGTCCTTTTAAGCCAAGAAGTCTTTGGTGATGATGCAGAAACCCTACATGGTAGGCTAGTGGGGCCTCATGCAAATGAAGAGATACCTATCACAAAGGAAACCAAGAAGTTATCCTATGGGAAATGGGGCAGAGAACCCTTTTTAAAATTAATGATCATAGGTCATGCTCTTAAGATGGAGCAAAGTAAAAGACTGAGAGGCCATTACTTAAGTGAATGGAAGCTCATATTAATATAGTTGTAGGTAGAGGATCTACAACTTCTATGATGTCTTTAAAAATTATGTATTTTTTTGTTGATTCATATCTTGATTTAGAATCTTGTAAGATGATGAAAACAACATTATATTCAAATGAGGTTGGTTGTGTTGATTAAAGGAGTTGATTTCAATATACATTATCATTAGGCATAGCTTGATTTAACATATTTTCTCTTTATGTAGTGGAGATATGTGCACCCAAATTTAAATGGTGGCCTAATTTTATGTTATTCTAGTGTACTAAATTATATCCTTCTATAACCTATCACTCTGTTTGGGTCCCTACTTTAGTATGCATTTTCCTAGATCATTTTAAGCCAATTTTAGCTCCATTTTACTTTATAATTTAATTATAAATAATATAATTTAACTATCATCAAATACTAAAAATAGGAACCAATTTATAATCACAAACCTCGACTCTATTGACTCTCTTTGAAAGACCCTACTTTTTTCTAAATGTGTTGAGTTGTGAAAAGTGTGTTGGATATTGCTGCTACTAAGATATGTTGTTGTCATTGATGTCAACATATTCCTATATTTTGGTGTTGTAGAGAGTTGTTTGGTGATCTAGTGATTGCATTGACTTGATCTGGTTGGTTTATGTATTTCGAATGTTGGAATACTTCATTCTTTATTGGTTTCAATGACCTGAAAGTTTACTTTTGATCATTTTATTTGATCCAGTTTGGATTTTAGTCTTTCTATTCAGTAGTTGGTAGATTTTGGTATTTGATCCATCATGCTCTAGTATGTTCATATTTTTAGTTGTGGATTTGGGAGAACGTTTTGGATGTTCACGTGTATCTTCATTTTCGATGGTTTATGATTTGGTGGTCCGCAAGTCATCTTTCTAGTCCGAATTGTTATTATTTGGTGTTCTTTAGGGTTAGTGTATTGATCCATAAAGATTTGATTAAATGGTGTTGGTGCAACTATTCCAGATGGTTCTAATATGCTTGTTGGTGTTTCTTGATCATTTCCTATTTATTTTTGTGGTCTACATTGATCCTTGTGTGCGGTATTGGTGTTTTTGCTGATCTGGTGATATTCTTCGTGTTATGCAGTATTTCTTATAGTGTAAGGTATTATGGTTGATCATGGCATGATCTCCGGTGGTGATGCATATTTTGAGATTTGATTTAGGTCCATGATATGTCATATGTGGCCTTATATTGGTCCGGTGGTTTATTTATATATTGTGTGATGTAATTTTATAATTGAGGGTTGAGGGTTTGGCCAACCTTGTAGTCAAGGTTGATGAATTATATAAATAGGTGTTAGATTCATGTGATTTGGGTATCGTGTTTGTAGTGTCTGCATTATCAGAGAGTGGAGTATGTGCGCATAAGTGAATTTATCTTTTGTTATGGTGTATTTAGCATAGATAGTTACATAGCAAACAAATAAGCTTAACCGGAACTGTCATCAAGCATTAATAGATGCTATTTTTGCAGTTCATGTAATCCGGATTATAGTCCAATCATTATTGTAAGGTAGTAAACCTTCCCTTAGGGTTGGAGTCTTCTAGGTCATTATATATTAAGAAGTGAGCTCTCTGCAGTGTGCTTGAATGCATGTGCATTCTGCATTGTAATATTTACACATACTACTATAGAGTATCATCTTATTGTGGGTAGGTTTTGTAATGTTGAAAAAGGTGAATGATGGGGATCTAGAGGAATGTTTTTCTTCCCTCCGAGGAGAGATGAAATTTTCACTTCGGATTTCCCTTCGAACACTTTTCACACATTACATAAGAAGAGGGGGGAGAATGCACTATATTTAACCTCCAGAGAAGGAGATTGAATTCTGAGTGATATAAGAATGGTAAGTTAGTCCCCTCTTTTGAAATGAGATTTGAATTGATTGAATTGTGTACATATAACAAAGTGAAAAAGAAACAAAGATCTTATTATAACTCAAAATAGAAGTGTAGGATGAAGTTGTGCACCTAGATCTAGCAATAATCTATCGAGATAAACTCGCCCTGCGAATTTGAGAAAAATTTGCCCGAACTGTGGCGGGAGTGTACATGGTCCTCCAAAAAGTCTGCAAAAAAAGGGGTTTTTCCACCTCTGGAAGTGGAGTCCAAATCAAAAATTACAGTTGTGCACTTGCAACCTACACACAGAAAAGAGAGGAAAAGGGGTTGGGATTGGGGGTTTGCCTTCAAGTCAAACCCCAGTTTTGGAATTAACCAAATGATGAAAGAAAGTACTTGCAAGTAAATGTAAATGAAAGATTGTAATGTAAATCACCTCAAGGGAGGTGATAGAAATGTTGATAGAATTATTTTTATTAAGTTGAATGTTGGAATGAATCTCCTCTTCAATGGTTGAATCCTTGACTTGAATGCAACAGCTAGCCTTGAAAGGAGACTTGAGAATACTCAATGCTGCAAATGAACGCTTCAATGCTCTTGACTACTTGAATGCATGATCTCATGTATCTATGTTATGCCAAAATGGGAGGGGAAATGCGACTTATATACTTGTCAATTAGGGCCAATTGACTGATTTTTCGTCACAGGCTGACATTGGGGGAGTTTAGCCACTCAATGCACAACCTCCAAAGCATAATTGAAAAGGGTCTTTCCCCAAAATGGGGTAGGGAAAGGTGCACCATACCCCTGTCCTAGGGGGGATAGGAGCGCCATGCCCCTATCTTGCCCTTCTTTTCAAGATAGGATGTATTTCAGGCAGTGCAGAGGGCAAGAAAGATACAATTTTTAAGGTGTTGAGTAATTCTTTGGTCTTTGATCGGGCCCAAGGATTTGGTTCGCATGCGTGAGGACCCTAATGCAGTAAAAAATTCTAAGGATCACAATATTACAATTTTATGACACTATATTTAGCCCCCACTTTAGCAGGAGTATAAGCGTACTCCAATACTGTTAGTAAAGTACAAGGAAACAAGATTGAAAGACTTCTACCACATCAGGGAGACAAGATGCACCAAGCCCCCAGTGGACTAAAGATCTTACGACATCGATTAACAAAGTAAAAGGGAAGATCAAGAAGGGAAAACCATGACTACAAGTAGCAAGGTTCCCCTCACTATGAGTCAACAAAAAGATATCAAAATTATGAAGTAAAGCTAGGTTAACTAAATAATTCTAAGTATCAAGAAGGAAAATATGAGCGGAGTGTATTCCCCCTTGTTAAAGAGATCACACGCACCTTATTGGGAGCAATTGCTTTAAGGTATGATACACCCAAGAGAGAGAGAAGAGAGAGATCACATTATCACAAGGACTTAGACCCCAAGTGAGGAGTAAACCCAAGGATAATGCACAGAAAACACAAGGTAGTTTTGCTTTCCTCAGGGTCAGTATGTTGTATGATAACTCATGTATATAATATATGTGTATGAATATAACAATCGTCCTTCCCCAAGGAAAGGACTCTAGCTTGGAAGAAAAGGGAAGGCAACAGACTTTTGAGTCAACATGAAAGAGACCTAGAAAAGATCTCAATGCTTTGCATCATCCCCAAATAGATATGAAGGGAACAATAGAAGAACATGGATACACATAGAATAATTGTCACAAAAGAGAAAGAAAGAAGAGGGAGAAGAGATCTAAGGTGCTAATGTTACTAATCTAGCATGACATCCACCTCCCGATATTGTTTATCACTATTTCGGGAAGGTGATAAACATGCCAGAGGAGCGACATCAAGCACAAAATGTGGATCTATCACAAGATCCAACCAAGGACTATGCTCATGTGGTAAGTCACTTTGTTCAATTCTAGGACCTAGGATTAGGGTGTGTGAAAATTCAGTTGATAAATGCTTCTCCACATCAGCATATTCATAATCACTATCAGAAGCATTGGGAGTTATATTGCCATCATGAATAACATGTTCACTCATTTCTTCATCAATATTTATAGAAAGAGGAGCACAAACACGAATAGGAGTAAAACCATCACATGTTTTGTGCAACATGATTTGGAGATGTAGGTTGAACATGTGGCTTAGGAGAAAAGGGAATCATGTCAACTATTGGAATTCTAGGAGATGGAATAGTTTAAGTGACAACTTCATGAGCTCGGACAGGGCATCTTTGTTGGTGTTCTCTCGCACAACAATTTCATCAAGTCTTAGTGGAAGGTTGAGAAGGAGGAGGAACATTTGAAAGAGTAGAAAAGTTTTCCTATTTGATAGTTGAAGGTTTAGGTTGAGGTCTTTTAGGTTGGACAAGACTAGAAGAAGGCCTCTTCTCTCTATAAGAGGAAGGAGGTGCAACTGTGCCATATAAAGGAGGAATGTTAGGTGTAGGAAGAAGACCAGGTCCATCATGAGGAGGAGGGATGGGTCTAACCTTAGGTGAAATATTATTGTTCTTCTTAGGGGAAGGCATAGTCACATCCAAAGGAATATATTGAATCTCTTCCTTGGGAGGGAGCTTAGTTCTATCTGTGAGGGGAAGAACTTCATCTACAAGTATGATAGGAATTTCAAGTGTTAGGGATCTAGGTTGACTTAAGGATAAGATCATATCTTTCTTCCATTTTTTATAAGATTGAAAAAGAGAATCACTCCTGGATGGAAGAGATCTAAATTGCTTAGGCCAAAAAAAATCATTAGGAACATTGGGGCTTCTTTTGGATGGTCTAAATAGGCTATGGTTCATAGTTATGATTTCACCATTATGAGGAAATTTCAAACAATTATCGATTGGAGAAGTGTCAGATTTTGCCAAGATCAAGGGCACAATGAAAAGCACAAAAGAGAGACAAAAGTATGACAAGAACAAACTGTATTATCATCAATATACAAATGGACAACTGGATTCACCAATACAATGAATATGGGCCTGCATATATAGGCAAGGCCATATGGATATGTGATTACACAATCATGACATGTGGCTCAATGAGAAAAAAGGGTAGGTAAGAAAAAGTAGGGGTAGGTAGGAGAAATAATATAATATTCCACAAGACATGGAGGATGCATCGAATGTGGAGTGTAATAGCAATATAAGACCACAAAAGGTGGAATTTCTCCTACAAGCTATATCCCTATGTGCACACTTCCCTAAGTGTCTCATATACAAACTATGATGAGATGCATTATCCTAAGTTAACTTAAGTAAAGTGTAATAATATCCATGATGAATATTTATTTACACCAACACCCCCCCTTAATTCCAACTTAGGGGAATGAAGACTCAAGTCAACAATGCAAAATGGGTCCTGACTACTAGTCCATGATAGGTACCCATGTACAATATTAAAATGCAAGAAAACCTATGCAATGTAGTCTCTTACAAATGGAGAAAGGGAGAAAATCCAGTGGGAAAACACTCCCCCCAAAAGAGAGATGAATGTACAAAAGACTTTGAAAGAAGAAGGACAAAACCTCAAAGAGGAAAAAGTCCCCCCCCCCATAAGAGAACAAGGAGAAGTCAGCTGACCCCCCCTAATGAGACATCCCACACTCCCAAGAGAGCTCGCAACTACTGGAACTTACTCTGAGTGAAGGGTTTGGTGAATATGTCTACAACCTGCTCCACTGTAGGACAATATTGCAAATCATTGACCTACTCTTGAATCAGCTCTTGGATGTAGTGCATATGGATCTCAATGTCTTTGGTCTGCTAATGCTAGACCAGGTTCTTCAAGATTGCAATAGCACTTTGATTGTCACAATGTAGGACTGTCAGTCGTGGAGTGGAGAACCCAAACTCTATGAGAGTATACTGAAGCCAAATAGTCTAAGCACTGCGTTAACAGCCTCTCAAAACTCAACCTTAGTCAAAGATAGAGCAATAGCATGCTGCTTCTTGCTTGGCCAACAAATGTGGCCTGAACCAAGGTGGAAGCTATAACCTGAAGTAGACTTACAATCATCAAGATTGCTAGCCCAATCGGAGTCTTTGTAACCAACCAAGCGAAGTCCTGTTCCTACTGCATAGTGAATCCCATAGTGATGAGTACCTTGGATGAAGTGAAGGATCTATTTGGCTGCTTTCCAATGAAGCTCATGTGGTTCCTGCATGAAGATGGAAACCATGCCAACCACAAATGAAATATCAGGGCGTGTGTGAGTCAAGTAGATGAGACTACCCACAAGCTGATGATACAATGTGGCATCAACTAGAGGAGAAGAGTACATAGCCTCAAGCTTGACTCCTAAAAGAAAGGGAGTCGATGCAGGCTTACAATCAACCATATGAAAGAATGCAAAAAGATCAAGATAATACTTGGGCTGCGAAAGAGTAATCCCAGAAGATGACTATGAAATCTCTATTTTGAGAAAGTAGTGGAAAAGACCCAAGTCAGTCATAGTAAATTTGTCATGCAAAGCAGATTTGACACTACTAATGATGGATGTGGTGCTCCTAGTAATGATCAAATCATCAAAATAGAGCACAAGTATCAAGTGTGAGTCATCATGTCACAAAATGTCAACATTCAGATCAAAATGACACCTAGTGAACCCTGCGGAAAGAAGAAAGCAATCCATCTTGGCATACAAAGTCCTCAGGGCTTGCTTAAGGCCATAGAGAGATTTCTTCAGTCTACAAATCAAGGAAGAATCTTGGATGAAACTCTGTAGCTACTCCATATATATCTCCTCATCAAGATCCCCATGAAGAAAAGCACTCTTCACTCTTTACATCTTCATAAATACTTCATATATATCTATGAGCTACATCAATAGCAAGTGTCAAGCAAATGGAGTTCATCTTGGCTATGGGCACAAACATCTTAGTATAGTCAACACTTGGAACCTAAGAGAAACCTTTCACAACAACTCTAGCCTTATACTTATCCACACTACCATCCACTGTAAACTTGGTCTGATAGATCCACTTACATAGAACCAGATTTCTCCCCTTAGGGAGAGGGACTAACTCCCATGTGTTGTTCCTCATCAAGGAACTATACTCTTCCTCCATAGCTTGGTCCCACTTAGGAACCCCTCATGCTTCCTGAAATGTTTATGGATCGGAAGCAGTAGCAATGTATGCATGTGGAAGGTCCTAATGCTGTGATCAAGTTCTCTATGTATCTTAAGGATCCACAACAAGAGAACCCATTGAATCAAGTGTCTGTCAAGCCCAATGAAGTCTAGGTGGAGGTGGAGAACGAGGCTCCTCAATTGCAAGTAGACCCTGCGGAGGTGTAACCCTGCAAGTTGGAGTTGAAGGAGTCTCATCATCTGAATCACTGACAACACTATTCACAATGGAGGAAGATGGAGGGGGTAGAGAGGCTAAGCTAGGAGAGCTTTCCTCAAAATTAACACTCCTCTCAATAAAAACCTCATGTGTCTCAGGATCCATCAATCAATATGCCTTAACACCCTCATGGTATCCAACAAAAATACAAGGCCTACTATGAGGTTCCAATGCCTTGCATTTCTATGGAGGAATGCGAGCCCAAACTAGACACCCAAAGACTTTGAAATGTCTCACAATCAGTTTCCTACTACCCCAAGCCTCAAAGGCAGTAATACCGATCAAAGATTTATGAGGAACACGATTTTGGATGTGTGTGGCACAACTGATATCCTCTTCCCAAAAGGCAGGATCAAGAGAATGTGCATGTATCATATAACTAGCCATTTCTTTGAGAGTTCTATTCTTGCATTCTGCAACTCCGTTCTGCTATGGAGTGTAGGCAACTAAATGCTGAAGATCAATCCCCTCAAATGTACAAAAATCCTCAAGTCTTTTGTTCACATATTCACTTCCATTATCTGTGCAAAGAATCTTGACTACTTTCTCTGATTGCTTCTACACATGAGCCTTGAAGTCTTGAAATCTGTCAAGCACTTCACTCTTATGAATAAGAAAGTAGACCCAAGTGAAGCGGGAGTAGTCATTAATGAAGGTGAGGACATAGTGGGCCTTACTAATTGAAGGTGATGGAAATGGGCCTGCTACATTGTTGTGAACAAGTTGAAGAACTTCCAAAGCTCTCCAAGCTTTCCCCTTATCAAACTTCTCCTTGGGATGCTTTCCCATGGAACATCCTGAACATAAACCCTTTGAAAAACTGATTCGAGGTAACCCTGTGACCATGTCTTGAGTGCTAAGCTGCTAAAGATAGTGGTAGTTGAGGTGACCAAACCGCTCATGCCATAGCTTACTTTCTGAATTTGAATGAGTAAGCAAGGCCCTAGAAGGATAACTTGGCACGAAGTGGGAGGATGAATAAAGTCTTGAGTTGTCATTGACTTGTCCCACTGCTACCAGGGCATCATTATTAGGTTCCTTTACCACAACTGAATCAGGTGTAAACTCAACCTTTTTCCCATTCCCTTAGTGAGTGATATGGTTGATAGAGAGAAGATTGATAGACAAGTTAAGAAACATAGAGAACATTCTCAAATGTTCCATCATCCATGTCAACTTAACCTTTCCCTTCAACCTCAACTTGTGTATCATCACCTATGTAAATGTGAGGTATCTCTGGTGGCTCCAATGAAGAAAACTACTCCTTTATAGAACCCATGTGATAAGAGGCACCCAAGTCAAGTATCCACTACTATGAGGAACCTGTTTTAGACACAAATGCTTGCCCTTTTCCCTTAGACTATGAGGTAGAAGGAGATGATTCCTTCTTGTTGTAGGCATAAGGAAAATTGATGTTGTTCTTCTTAAAAAGATTTGTCAACTCATCAACTTTCTTAGTGCGACATCAATGCTCATCATGACCATACTTCTTGCAATAAGCACAAGTTAGTTTATCCTTCTTAGGTGGAGTCCCCTTCTTGGAAGAGGATGAAAAATCGCCTTGTGATGGAGAGGGTGATTGTCCTTTTTCTTGTTGTGGCTTTGACTTATTTTTCTTCTTCTTCTTGTTGGAATCTTTGCCTTGACTTCCTTGAATCCCTTGATTAGCCACCAAAGCCTTGGACTTTGAAGACTTGAGAAGCCCCATGTTCAACAACTTAGATTGTTTCAACATCAACATTTTTCTGAAAGAATCAAATGAAGGCATAGTGTAGGAACTCCCCACTGTCAAATGATGAGTTTGGAAGCTAGAAATAGATGTTGCATATTCAAGTGCAAGCTTGTCCAACAAGTTGAATATCAACTAAGTATCCTTTTTGTCAATTTCAAAATCCTTAAGCTTTACTCTTAGCTCATTTCCTTTGGTGACATAATCTTGGATTGTATCAAAACTCTTGGGATCCAAGTTGGTGAGCTTATTGTCAATCTTGTAGCCTTTGATTTCATCAACTCGACCATACAATTTCTGAAAGATATCCCAAGCCTCTTTGATAGTAGAAACCTTCTCAATAGGAAAAATGAGGTCATTTGATACATACGCAAATTTCCAAGAGCTATGCAATTATTAGTGAGCCATTCTAATTGAGCATTAGGATCGGCCTTAGGATTAGGTGGTGCTACTAGTGTTCCATCTATGTAATGCATCAGTCCTTTTTCCATTAATTTTTTCCATGCTTTAATTTTCCAAGATGCATAATTATGTGGAGTTAAAGGTGGAAATTTATGAGGACTCATTGAAATAAAAATGAAAGAGCACAAGGAAAGAGAGGTACAATCACACAAGACACCCCCCAGATTAACTCAATCAAAGAACCTCCCCCAAAATGATGATTTGACACTTTATACTTAGTTTGTGTACAATGGGCCACTTGCAAAAAATGGAAAAGTGGACTTCTAATTTCAATTTTACAACTGCCTCAATGAGGCCAAAGGAGACTCAAACTGATAATGCAAGAGATCTAAACTAATATCCAAGAAAATTACAAGTACCAAGTAGGACAAAAGGGACCAATGTCTGAAAGTACAATATCCACTCAAAATCTCTAAGAACTGATCATAGATTATGAAAGTAGACAAAACCACGACACCTGAAAAAGGAGGTCCAATGATCCCAAACGAAGCCTTTGAAGTTGAAAAATCATGGATTGGACAGGTACAACTAAGAGAATCTAAAAATTCTAAAACACCTGTGCACCAAAATCAGAAAATAACCACACCATTGTGGAGTGAATGAGAAATTAGCCCAAATAAAAAAAATTGAACCCAAAAAGGAGAAAAATTCAGCAAGTTATGAGCCTCCAAAGTTGGCCCAAAAAACCAAATTGCTCAATGGAGAGGGGTCTAAAATTTTCAAAAAGATGTTGATGAAGGATGATGTCAGCAAAGCACTGTGTTAAATTCAATGACCGTATGACTGTCAAAATATTTTATTTTTTTTAAATTTTGAAATATCCATACCGTACCGCCCAAATTGGGCAAAAATTTTCTCCACACCCAAAATCCGCCTTTCACAAAAATAGGTCAAGTTTATACTCGATTATTATGAAAACTACCTTTCGGATGCAATGGTGAGGTCAAAAATACTCTAGGATGCGACCAGAATGCACAGTACCTCTGATCCAAAAATTGAAGCCTTCCAAGATGTCTCCCAAAACCAATCAATGAAGCCCCAATAGCTTTGATACCATGTGAGATTTTGCCAAGATCAAGGGCACCATGAAAAGCACAAAAGAGAGACAAATGTATGACAAGAACAAATTGTATTCTCATCAATATACAAATGATCAACTGGATTCAACAATGCAATGAATATGGGCCTGCATATATAGGCAAGGCCATATGGATATGTGAGCACACAATCATGACATGTGGCTCAATGAGAAACAAGGGTAGGTAATAAAAGGTAGGGTTAGGTAGGAGAAATAATATAATATTCCACAAGATCTGGAGCACCCACCGAATGTGGAGTGTAACAGCAAGATAAGACCACAAAAGGTGGAATTTCTCCTACGAGCTATATCCCTATGTGCACACTTCCCTAAGTGTCTCATATACAAACTATGATGAGATGCATTATCCTAAGTTAACTTAAGTAAAGTGTAATAATATCCATGATGAATAAATATTTACACCAACAAGAAACAATAGCCTTCATGGATGATAGCCAAGGATAGACCAACTTCACATGGAATTGCTTGGAAGAGGGTATGATAACAAAGTCAACATCCATATATTTAGTATGAACTTCAACAGAAAGGGTCATAGAGCCAATGGTAGGACAAGAGAATCCATCGAATAACTTCACAACTACATTAGAGGAATCATATATTGGATTATGCAATTGTTAGTGAAAAGATACTGCTTAGTGATGATGTTAACCAGGCAAGAGGGATCAACAAGAGTTCCATAGAAAGGTATATCCTTAACCTTCACAACTATTTATAAAGGGCCATTAGGTACTCTAATGGTCTCACTAGGGTCAAATGTAATACAAGAATACTTAGGCATATCTTTTTTTTCTACCATATTTACCAGGTTCGAAGCCATAGAAGTGAATTCCTAAGAGGAGAAAGAAGTATACTCAGTCTAAATCAGGTTAGAGGTATGAGAAGGCAAAGGATCAGTAAAAGTTTTAAGATTTTGATTAGGAGGAGCTACTGATTTATTTCCCTTATCATTCACACCTGTCACAAATATAGTATTGTTATCAATGAAATCTTGAATCTTACTTTTCAGTACAAAACATTTCTTAGTATCATGACCACGCTAACGATGAAATTGACAAAAGGAATTGTTATCAAAATAAGGGGATGCAATTTTAGAAGGATCAACTTGTTTTATAGGAGGAAGTTTGATAACATTTATTTGCAACAACTAAGACATAATACTATGTAAAGATTCATTCAAAAGAGTAAACTATCTTTCTCTCTTGAAAATTTTAGAAATAGAAGGCACACCTATTGTAGCATTCACATTGATGTTGTTGATTGTATCATTTAACTTGATGAAGATTTTAGTTGGTTTAAACTTTGCAAATAGTTGTTGAACACTCTCCCCCTTATCACTCAGAGTCATAGGAGTGGATTTCTCCATTTGACTCACAACCAGTTGATAATTGTAGAGTGTTGCGCACAACTGTGGAAAGGAAGTAAACTCAGACAAAAGAATTTTTTCCCTGATATCTTTTTGTAAATTAGAAATGAAAATTCTTTGAATATCATTATTAGATACAGGAAAAGAAATTTAAGCACACAAATGCTTATATCTACTAATGAATCAGTCCCTTTTCCTTTAACACCTTGTTTACAATGCATTAAGTCAGTCAAAGTGATTTTAGGACCAATGTTATTTTGAAATTGTTGGGTGAAAGCATTTTATAGTTATTGAAAAGAAGTGATGGAATAAGAAGGCAAAGAGAAATAACATTGTAAAGCCTTGTCTTTTAATGCTCTTGTAAACAGTTTTGCAAGAAATCTTTGATCATAAGAAAAATCACTATACAAGGTTTGAAATTTTGTAATGCGTGAGAGGATCACCCTTTCCATTATAGAGTTCCAATTGAGGGACCTCAACATGCTTAGGTTGCATGAATTTAAAAGTTTCAAGAGAAAGTGGGCTCACAACATCATAGGTAGGCACACTAAACTTGGATTGACTCATAGAAGTAATTTGTTGTTTTAAAGAAGACACGGTTTGAGAAATATTCTTAATGGTTGCTTCAGTAGAAGTATTGATGTTAGACATGGTTGATTGATAAGGTGGTGTGATGTTGTTGAAGGAAGGCATGGATTGCAAATAAGGTGGTGGGACATTATCATAAGTAGGCATAGGTGATGATTGCGTAGGAAACAAGACACTTAAAGGAGAAACAAAATTGTTGAATGAATTTCCCCCTTGTGTCACATTGACTGGTTGAGAGATAATAGGAATACTTATGGAAGACATAGGTAAATATGGGGGATTAAATGAAGAAGAGGGATTTCTCCCATGACCAATAGTTGTAGGAATGACATTTTGAGTTGATGTAGCCATGATGTTTGAAGTGAAAGTAGGAATACTAGCCATTGAAGTGTTCAAAGGAATAGAAGAATTGATTTGATTTGAAGGTTGTGAATAACCTATGTTATCAACACAAGTCTTGATAGGAACGACATTATAATCAACAATATGAGAAATGCTATTCAATATATCAATTCCATTCTTATCACTTTGAATCATGTGTTTAATGACTTTAATTAATGGAAGAGCTTCACTATTAGGGTATTCCTGGGACATCCATTATTGAAAGTTATCAAATTGATTGTCCAATTTTGAAAGTTGATCTATGGAAACTATAGTCAAATCTTCTTTGTGTTCATCATGGGATTCATCAATGGGATAAATGGGTTCATGACTAGGATGGGAAGAATTAGCATTATCCTCATTAAAGAAGTCACCCAAATTATGCTCCATCTCCTCAGTAATTAAACCTTGGGAAGCCTTATTTTCTAATGCTTCGTCTAACAGGGATAGTGTAGGTAGGACTAATAGTGGTGAAACTCATGCACAAGAGGGAAAATTTTAATTTTGAATTTTGAACAAAGCTTACAAAATTGAGTTATGCAAAATTTAAGAAAATAATGATTAAACAATTTGAAGTTTGTTGGAGGAAGATAATGACACAATTTCCAAAATAATAAATCAAAGGAAATTGAAATTTTAAAATTAGGGCCAAGGGGATACCACTTAATTTAAAAATTGATTAAAAAAAAAGGATTTTTTAAAATCGAGGCAGATTATAATTAACCTCTTAATTTTAAAAATTGTCCTAAAATTTGAAATGTTGAATTTTGGAGATATTTTTTACTTTAGAGGTATGAAAAATTGACAAAAGTAGCCAATTAAATATAGTCATAACAATCTCTCAGAATTTCGAGAAAAACGATGAGGACCGTGGTGGGAATGCTCATGGTCCGACCAACTTTTTTCAAAATTTTCAGAGATGAATATTATGATGATTTTAAAGATAACCCAAAAAAAATGGCCAATTTTACAATGTCTAGATAGGCGAAATTAAGGTTCAAATGTGAGAATAGGACCCTATTAGGGCTTTGAAGAAAAAGAGGAAATAAATTGCAAATTTGAAAAGCGTAAAACCTAAAGGGGAGGGACACTTTGGAAAATATTTTAGAAATCTGAATTTGAATGAAATTGATTGAAATTTGTACAAAATCCAACTAATTTTGAAACTTAGGGTTTTATGGCCTAACCACTTAATTTTTTAAATTTGAATTTTGAAAAGAAGAGGGGAATTAAAAATTTGAATTGTAGGAATGAAGACAAATCTGAAAATAGTCACAAATCTAAAAATTGAATGAAAATTCAATTTTTGCACAAGTTCAAGATAATTTTTTAAAATTAGGGTTTTTACAATTACCCTCTTAATTTTGTGAATTTGATTTGAAAATTGAAAAAGACAAGGAGGAAATTGAATTTGACAAACAAAGTAATTTTCAGATCTAAGACAGTAGATAGCAAGTTTCGCAAAACACTAGTTCAATTTAAATTTTGAAAATTAGGGTTTTGAATGAATTAACCACTAAGTTTGTAGAAAAATTAAACTTGTAAATGAAAAATATGCAATGATTTTCAAAATAAAGCATGTAAGACATTGGGTTCACCAAAATGTAACTTTGAAAAAGGTGAATGATGGAGATCTAGAGGAAAGATTTTTTTCCCTCCAAGCAGATATGAAAGTTTCAATTTGGATCTTCCCTTCAAACACTTTTCACTCATTACATTAGAAGAGGGGGGGAAATGCACTAGATTCAACCTCCAAAGAAAGAGATTCAATTTTGAGTGATATAAGAATGGTAAGTTAATCCCCTCTTCTTGAATGAGATTTGAATTGATTGAATTGTGTACTTATAACCAGGTAAAAAAGGGAGAAAGATCTTATTATAACTCGAGATAGAAGTGTAGGATGAAGTTGGGCACCTGGATCTGGCAATAATCTATCTAGACAAAGTCACCTAGTGAATTTGAGAAAAGGTTGCCTGGACCGTGGTGGGAGTGTATACGGTCCTCCGAAAAATCCACAAAAAAAAAGGTTTTCATACCTCTGAAAGTGGATTTCCAATCCAAAAGTTCAGCTTCGCACCTACAACCTACACATAGAAAAGAGAGGAAAAGGGGTTGGGATTGGGGGTTTACCTTCAGGTCAGACCCTAGTTTTTGAATTAACCAAATGATGAAAGAAACTACTTGCAAGTAAATATAAATGAAAGACTGAAATGTAAATCACCTCAAGAGAGGTTGTGATAGAAATGTTGATAGAATTGTTTGTATGAATTTGAATATTAGAATGAATCTCCTCTTCAATGGTTGAATCCTTGACTTGAATGCAACACCTAGCCTTGAAAGGAGACTTGAGAATGCTCAATGTCGGAAAGGAACGCTTGAATTCTCTTGAATGCATGAATGTGTGATCTCATGTATCTATGTTATGTCAAAATGGGAGGGGAAGTGTGATTTATTTACTTTTCAATTAGGGCTAATTGACAGACTTTCTATCAGAGGCCGACACTGGGGGAGTTTTCCTGCTCAATGCACAACCACCAAATCATAATTGAAAAGGGTCTTACCCCAAAATGGGGCAAGGATAGGGGTGCCATTCCCCTATCATAGGAGGATAGGGGCACCACGCCCCTATCCTGGCCTTTTTTCTAGGACAAGATCTAGTTCAGGCAGTGCAGAGAGTAAGAAAGATGCAGTTTTTAGGTGTTGAGCAAGTCTTCGATCTTTGATTAGGCCTAGGAATTCGGTTCGCATGCGTGAGGACCCTAATACAGTCAAAAATTGCAAGGGTCATAATTTTATGATGCTACAGGTTCCAACCGTGGTTTTTCCCTTAGTCGGGTTTTCCACGTCAAAATCTTGGTGTTATGTGTGTTTTTGTTATTGTGTTTATCTTTATTCTTGTTGGAGTTGGTCGGTATTTTATATTGTGCTTAATTGGTTGAATCCGGTGAAAACTAATTCACCCCCCCTCTCAATTTTCCTTCACTATTGTTGCCAACAATTGGTATCAAAGCTAGATCCTCCGAAAGAAGGTTAACCGCTTGAGGAGATCCGAGATGGCAACCTATGTGTTCAATAAGGAGAGTCATAGATTTGATGGAAACAATTATACTATTTGGAAGGACGGGATGGAAGTTCATTTGAAATGTCTTGGAGATGAGTATTGGAAGATTACAAAGAATGTCTACAATGTTCTTCCAAATGGATTGGTTACTACTGTTGAGATCAAGGATGCTGAACATAAAATAAGAGCTAAGGAAACTTTGATGAGTGCCTTGACTGATTCAAAGATGACTAATGTGATGGGTTTGAAGATTGCACATGAGATATAGAAGAATCTAGAGACCTTGTATGAAGATGTGAAAGTTAAAGTTTCCAAGCTGTAGAGTTTGAAAGAGAAATATGAAGCATTGAAGATGAGAGAAGATGAAAACATAACATCCTTTATGGGTAAGGTGAATGAGCTTGTCATGAACATCAGATTTGCTGGTGGAACCCTTGAAGAAGATGAGATTGTTGCTAAGGTGCTAATATTATTTCCTCCTACTTACAAGCATAAAGTAAATCTGAGACTGCATTCACATCCTCTATATCTGGGAAGTAGAAGTATGATCTGGGAGAAAGTTCATGTTGGGTATCCAGATTTGAAAAAGAACAGAGAGAGATGGAAGAGAAAGAAAGAGAATTAGATGAGCTTGAAGCCCTTATTTCTCAGAGATTGCCTAAGGGTGCCGGTAAGTATGCTGGAAAGTTACCTTTGAAATGTTTCTCTTGTAATAATATAGGACATTTTTCTTCTAGGTGTCTTGAGAGAATGTCTAGATATGATAAGCATGACAGATCTGATAAGTATAATAGATATGAGTAGCATGATAAAATGATAAGCCCTATAAGCCCTATCAGAAGTTTAGAAATCAAAAGAGATTCTATTATGTTGTTGATGAAGGTGTAACAGATGAAGAATCAGAGAATGAGAATTCAGAAGATGAGTTTGTGTTGATTGCTATTAAGGAAGATTACCCGGTACTAGTGAATCCCTCAAGCTGCATTATTGAGGAGAAAGCTTTAGCTTTTAAGATTGAAGAGAAAGATGAATGGGTGATTGATAATAGTTGTTCACATCATATGATAGGTGATAAAAGTAATTTTGTGAGTATAAAAAGGTATGCTGGTGGCATAGTGAGATTTGGAGATGATAAAGCTTGTGTGATTCATGGTAGAGGTTCTATATCTTTCAATGGTAAGCATAATACTGATGATGTCTTGTATGTTGAAGGTTGGAAGCATAATCTTTTAAGTGTTTGATACATGGTTGACAAGGGATATAATTTGCAATTGAAGAATGGTAAATGGAAGATCCTGAATGCTTCCGTTGTGAAGATTTCTTTAGGTACTAAGACTATAGCCAATATCTATCACTTGAATGTTGGTGAGAAACGTTGCTTGATTGCTCAAATTGATGAAAGTTGGTTTTGGCATAGGAGAATGTGTCATGTTAATTTTGACTGTATGATAAGCATAAGTTCTACTCAAGTTGTTAGAGATCTTCCTAAGATTGTGAAGCTTGCTAATCCAATATATAAGGAATGTCAAATGGGAAAGAAAATAAGAACTTTATTTAAGAGTAAGTTGTATTCATCTAGTGCATTGTTAGATCTAGTGCATACTGACTTATGTGGTCCTACAAGAGTGTGAAGCATGCAGGGTGATAGATATTTCATGTTATTGATTGATAATTATTCTAGAATGATGGTGGTTACCTTTCTAAGGGAGAAATCAGAAACGTTGGAGAAATTCAAGATATTCAAAATTCGAGTGGAAACTGAGACGGGGTTGAAGCTAAGTGCCTAAGATCTGATAGAGGAGGAGAATTTACATCAGGAGAGTGATACATTTTGTGAGAGGAATGACATTAGAAGACATTTATCTGATCCTAGAATCCCTCAACAAAATGGAGTTGTTGAAAGGAAGAATAGAACTATCTTGGATGCTGCCAAGGCTATGCTAATTGGAGGAAATGTTGCATAGACCTTTTGGAGAGAAGTTGTTAGCACTATTGTTTGCATATTCAATCGAGTGTATATTAAAGGTGATTTCGGTAAGACTCCTTATGAGCTATGGTTTGGTCATGTTCCTACAGTTAGATATTTCAGCTTTTTTGGAAGTAAATGTTATATCAAGAGGGATGAGGATATAGGAGAGTTTGATGAAAGATGTGATGAAGGAATCTTCTTGGGATATTATACTGAGAGCAAGGCCTACCAATGTTACAATAAGAGATTGAGAAAGATAGTGGATAATGCAAATGTGAAGGTTGATGAATGTCTTGGAAAGAATATCAGATCATGCAATTATGATTTTGATGATGAAGGTGTTGTTCCTAAGCCCGTGCAGACTGAGATCCTAAAGAAGAATGACCTGATGGAGACAATTAATCTAGATATTGCTGCTGCCAGTGAAGAAGTGCAAGATCTTGAGAATCTAAATAATCAAAAGACTCTGAGGTATGTGAGATTGAATCATTCATAAAATCCGATTATTGGTGGTAAGAATAAAGGTGCGATGACTAGGAGAAGGATTGTTTTTAAAGAAATATGTTTAATTTCAAAGATCGAGCCTAAAGATGTTGTAAAATCATGTAAGGATGAGAATTGGATAAAAGCAATGGAAGAAGAGTTGAATCAGATTAAGAAGAATAACACTTGGGACCTTGTCTTGAGACCTAATGTCAAGAATGTAATTGGTACTAAATAAGTGTTCTAGAAGAAATTGAATGAAGTCAGTGAAGTTGTTAAAAACAAAGCAAGATTGGTATGCAAGGGATGTTCTTAGATGAAAGGTATTTATTATGAGGAGACTTTTTCTCCTATGGCTATAATTGAAGTTGTTAGATTGTTGCTTGCATAAGTTACTTACAATAATTTAAAGCTATATCAAATGGATGCCAAGTCAGTCTTTTTTAATGGTGATCTTGAAGAAGAAGTCTACATTGAGCAACCAAATGGATTTTCATTATCAGATGAAGGAGATATGGTATGCAATTTGAGAAAGCTAAGTATTGACTTAAGCAAGCCCCTAGAGCCTGGTATGATAGATTAGGCAAATACTTGATGAAGTTGGGATTTTCTAAAGGTAGTGCTCATAGTAATTTATACTTTAAAGTTGAGAATGATAACATTTTGATTGTTGAAGTATTTGTTGATGATATCATTTTTGGTGGACATGATGATTTGAGTATGAAGTTTTCTGATGATATGCAAAAGTAATTTGAGATGTCTATGATAGGTAAGATGAAATTCTTCTTAGGATTGCAAATTACTCGGATGGGTAAAAGGTTTTTTTTATTTCTCAATCTAAGTGTGTGAAGGAATTGTTGAAGAAATTTGGGTTAGCTGATTCTAAACCTGTTGGAACTCTTATGGTGATTAGATACAAATTGTCTAAGAATGGTGAATCTCATTAAGTTAATCAAACTTTGTATAGATCTATGGTTGGTGGATTATTGTATTTAACTTAGACTAGACCATAAATTATGCATGTTGTTTATCTTTGTGATAGATTTCAAGTAGATCCTAAAGAGACTCATTTTACTACTGTGAAAAGGATTTTCAGATATTTAAAGGGGATTGTAGACTATGGTTTGTGGTATCCAAAGAGTGATGATTTCCTGTTATGTTCCTACACCAATACTAATTGGGCAGGTGATATTCATGACCAGAAGAGCACTACTAGTGGAGCATTATTTTTGGGGAAAAAGTTGATTTGATGGTCCAATAAGAAACAAGAGGTTGTATCTTAATCTACGGTTGAAGTTGAATACATTGTTGGTGCTAGTAACTGTACTCAGGTAGTTTGGATGAAGCATATATTGAAGGATATCAGAGTTGTGTATGATGAGCCTACTATTATATATTGTGAAAATTCAAGTGCTATCAATATTTCAAATAATCTGGTGTTGCATTCTAAAACAAAGTATGTGTCCATAAAGTATCATTTCTTAAGGGAGAAAGTTAGTGATGAGGAAGTCAGATTGAAATATGTATCTAAATAGGATTAGATTACAAATATTTTTACTACGCCTTTGCTTGTAGATACATTTGTCTACTTGAGAGACAAGTTAGGGGTCTCTTTCCCACCTGATGAGAACTACATGCATGGAGTTGCATCAATCTGGTGGATTTCAGAGTGTTATATTTTTATCCAGGTTGATGATTTGGTCCTGCTACTCAGTCAGGGTAGTCAGTGTGTGATTTTGATAATCAATTGTGAGTTTATCTTGTATTGGGGGAGAGAGAATAATCTGTATTCTATCTTTGGAATTGTTGTCAAAGGATAAGAGAGGCATGTGTAAAAAATTCTCTATCTTTGAATCTTTGTGTGCATGATCTTAGGGGGAGTTTCTTGCAGATTGCTAGTGTTGATTCATTCCTTTGCACTGATTGCTTTTCATATTCAAATATTGTAATCAATGCCAAAGGGGAAGATTCTTAGATATTGTTGCTTCTAGGATATGTTGTTGTCATTGATGTCAACATATTCTTGTATTCTATTGTTACAGAGAGTTGTTTGGTGATCCAATGATTGTATTGAGTTGATATGGTTGGTTTATCTTTTTAGAATACTAGAATACTTCATTCCTTATTGGTTTCAATGATCCAAAAGTTTACTTGATCATATTATTTGATCCGGTTTGGAGTTTAGTCTTTTTGTTCAGTGGTTGGCAGATTCTAGTACTTGATCCATTGTTCTCCAGTATGATCATATCTTTCTTTGCGGATTTCGAAGAATTTTTTGGATTCTCATGTGTATCTTTTTTTTAGATGATTCATGATTTGGTGCTCCACAAGTCATCTTTCTAGTCTAGATTGTTGTTGTTTGGTATTCTTGAGGGTTAGCATATTGATCGATGAAGATTTGATTAAGTGGTGTTGGTGCAGCTATTGCGGATGGTTCTAATGTTTTTGTTGGTGTTTCTTGATTGTGTCCTATTTGTTTTGGTGGTCTGCATTGATCCTTATGTGCGGTATTGGTGTTTTTGTTGATCCAGTGATATTATTCATGCTATGCGATATTTTTGATGGTGTAACGTGTTGCGTTTGATTGTGGCATGATTTTCGGTGGTGGTGCATGTTTGGAGATTTGGTTTAGGTCAATTCTATGTCATATATGGCCTTATATTAGTCTGGTGGTTTATTTATGTATCGTGTGATGTAATTTTTAAATTAAGGGGTGAGGTGTTGGCTGACCTTGTAGTCAAGGTTGACGAATTTTTTAAATAGGTGTTAGATTCATGTGATTTGGGCATCAGGATTGTAGTGTCTTCATTATCAGATAGGAGAGCATGTGCGCATATGCGAATTTGTCTTTTGGTATGGTGTAGTGAGCATAGATTATTGTAGAGAATATAAATGAGCTTAACCAGAACTGTTATCAAACATTAGTAGATGTTATTTTTACAATTCATGTAATCCAGATTGTAGTCCGATCATTATTGTAAGGTAGTGAACCTTCTGTGAGGGTTGGAGCCTTCTGGGTCATTATATCTTGAAAAGTGAGCTCTAGGTAGTGTGCATGAATGCATGTGCATTCCCCATTATAATACTTACACATACTACAGCAGAGTATCATCTTATTGAGGGTAGGTTCCCACCATGTTTTTTCCCTTAACTGGGTTTTCCATGTCAAAATCCTGGTATTATGTGTGTTGATATTATTGTGTTTATCTTTATTCTTGTTGTAGTTGGTTGATATCTAAGATTGTTCTTAATTGGTTGAATCTGGTGAAAACTTATTCAACCCCCCCTCCCCCCTCTCAGTTTTCCTTCATTGTTGCTGCCAACAAAGTGACTGACCAAAATTCCCCAAAATTGTAGAAAATGCAAGTATCAAGCTTCAAAATTTTAATTCTAGTCTCGTGATTGGTACTTGACCATTTTATGTCAACCTAAAGTAAAAAAATACCTTTTGAACCCTATATAAAACAATATTTTTCCATTCATAAAGTAGAAGAGAAGACAAGTTATAATTTGAATGATTTCAAAAGAATTCTACATCATCAAGAGGAAATTTGAGCATATTGAGCAACAATCTACAACAACCTATGTTCAAGTATGATTTCATGTTCATGATTTATATTTTATGATCATGTTATTGAATCAACACTTGGAGGACTTGTCTACAGAGTATTGTATCATTGCCTTTATGTTAAACTCCATGGGAGGGTTTCATACCTTGGGTACACTCATTTCATTTTAGCATTTCTATTATTACAAGAACTCTTTTTATATCATCATTTATTTTGTGGAGGTAGGAACAATAAAATGGTGCTTATCTTAGGAAAGCCCCTATATAACACAATTATTTTTTCTCATTTTCATGTGATAGATTCAAATCCCACCATAGAGTAGGCTATGAGAGTGTAGAGTACACTAAAATAGATAGTCCTAGATTTCAAATAGGCAAAATCCCCTAGGCTAAATTTATATTATCTAGTGCTTGATATTCTTAGGATGTAATAATGGGAAATGGGCATAGAAGACCCCATAATTGCATTTCTAAACATTTTCCTGATGACACCTCACCTTCTATCTACTCCACTGATATCCACCATAGAGATGAAGCATTGATGAATTATTCTTGTCCACCTACCAAAAGTTCTCCGAATTGTGAGGATATTTTTGTGTTGGAGGATGATATCACTAATATTTATCTGAAAGATATCCCTCCTAGAGATTAAAAATTAGTGAATGAAGGGCCTAATTAAAGTCACGTTAATGCAATTCATATTTTTGGCCATATAAATCAACATGTGAAACCTCCAAATGTGTTATCTAAGGGTTTAATAAGTGGCATGTTTCTCAAAAAAAATCCTTCTAAATACGTTATCTTCAGGTTTAATGAGTACTATGTGACTTAAAACATCTTTTAGTGCTCTTTTTCTTAAGTCCTTTAGAGGTAGTCTATTGGTAAACAGATTTGTCACTGTGATTGTTTACCTGAAACTAACCATATTTGCTCGACGAGCATTGACAAACATTCCAACAGTTGGAGAGATCGTTCTGTGAAACATGATCTTCCTCTACATTTGAGAGGGGCAACTCCCTTATATGATAGGGGTGTTTAGTAGTTCCATGTACTTTTAACCTAAAAGTACATAAAGGAGAAAACATAGAGCTTAAACAAGATTAATAATAGAAAACCTACTAGAAGACATACGAACACCAAGTAGGAATCCATAAATGATAACAATCACAAAATGGGTTACAACCAAAAAGGTTACTCATGCAATAATGATTAAAGAATTACAATAAACCTCAATACATGAAGAGATAGGTTGTACCATCACATGCAAGTCAAGATACCATGAAATGACGTGTTTCATCAATATATTTCACCAATACATAAAGGGATTACTAATTCAACATACGAGAAATTAATAATGATAACTCATGAGTACAATCAAGACACACGAACTTAATGCATTCTTCATTATCCTTTTTGAAAATATACAAGTTCAAAAACCCTTTAATACAAAGGTATGAACATCAAAAGATCTCACTTAGTTTCTCTACAAAATTCTGCAAAGTTTTCCCCCTCCGTAAGAGTCCCCCTTTACATTACAAATAGCCTCGTATTTATAGGCTTCCCAGAATAACTACCTTAATAACTAACTTTAATCTTGGGTTAATAACTAACTCTTTTCTGTGTGAATTTCAATGAGTTAATAACTTACCCACTTATGCGCAGAAAAAGTCAATATCCTAATCTTTGGTTACAATATGCGACATAAGTCACTTTTTACAAAAAGAACAACTTGAAACTTTATAATTTTGATGAAAAACAAAGTAATAAGTTATGTTGATGTACTTATTTATCTTCATCCACTTCATTTGGACTTTCAATATGTCTTTCCATTTGAAAGGAAAAGACAACCTTGAAGTTCTCCATAAGAATTTAAGGGATTGATTGTTGCAATACGCCCATGCATTGATAAAATGATCATTGACACAAAGAAATATTTGTCCACCAATAACTTGTCTTTGAGGAGATGCTCTCCAACCACATCTACATCTACTAAGTATCTTCACTTGATTGTTATCACTTGAATTTATTCAAATCCTTGCGAGTTGGTGTTTGCCATCATTAGAAATCTTAAGTCTTATTTCGAACAAATTTGATGTTATTCACAATATAGAAAGTAGTGTTTCTTTAATGAATCCCTTTTCAAAGCATCCCACTTTGCCATTAAAGCTCGATTCTAATATATAAGCAATTACAAGAAATTTGTTGAGATCTTCAATATTTAACCAAGGTAACATTGTGAGATGCCATGAGTATATAACACTTTGTGTACATGAATATAAGACTCTCTTGATGAATTACTACACCATGCATTTATGATGGAAGATATTCCCATGCTAGACCTTTTGAAGATTTTTCAACTTTCCACTGCTCTTTCTAAATTTTCAATGCATTCATCTTTTAATCCTTTGACATTTTGCACAATAACTTCAACATCTTTTTTGAAAACTTTCAAGCGCCTTTTCAAATCTGCACCGTGAGACCACGAGACCATAATTTCTTTGAGGTATTCTATCCAAAAGTTTACCTGCCTTGACTACATTTTCATCTCTTGAAATATTGTAAACCCTTTTCATTAAATTTAATTTACATCTGCCATTTTGCATTTTCTCTACGTTTTGAATGTGCGAATCTTACAATCATCACATGTCATGAGATGACATCGATCTGATGAACTTTGTCAAACATTTCACTTGCCTTGTCTGTGCTTCCACAATTTGCATTTATGGCTACGGTGATTCTTTCAAACAGCTACAAAGAAATAATGTTGCCTCCACGATCTACAGCATATGACATTTGGTCAAACATGTCATGCCATGAGATGATATCAATTTGAGTGATTCAATCAAACAATCTACATGTGCATCGCTATGCTTTTATGGATGTAATACCCTGTTTCAAAATTTATTTTGTGGATATCTTGCAATCATCGCATTTCATGAGACCACATTTCTGCGATCAAAACATGCCATGAGATAACGTTTCTTTGATGAATTCTGTCAAACTGTTCGCATGCCTGTGCATTCCCTATGCTCCCACGATGCGTTCATGTCTGCCACGATCTTCTGTCAAACTGCTCATGTGCCACGTCAAGGCTTCCATGGTTTGCATCTGCCAAGTGACATAGTCCTTGGTGGCGACTTGTCAAACAGTAAACACCTTGTCAATGCTTCCATTATCATGTTTCACGTGGTGTTTTGTCAAACACTCCACGTGCACTAGCTATACCTCCATATTCTGCATACAAACCATCCAGGAAGCTGCATCTTCTATCCTCTGTGCTATGATGAATGTCGTGGCAGACTTAAAGGCATTCATTCATGGTATAATACTACAATGGCCAAGTCAAAACTTCCACATTCTGCATTATTTCAACCATGATTTACATTCTTGGGTTACTATGTAATTATGTCAAAGAGATTGCATGCCATACATCATTCCATGAGATTACAATTCATTGAGGCATTCTGACAAATGGTTCACAACTTATCTATGCCTTCCACATTTCACATCCGTATTCATATTTCAGGCATGTCCATGATCCCTTATCTGAGGTTTATCAAACATGTCAATGCATTGTTTACTCTTATTCATTATGCAAACATAGCGGCCAGGGCTGTTAGAACATATCCATTATACTTTGGTGCATGTTGATATCCCTTCCAGAACTTCCATTCCAGGAAAGGCAAAGAGAATGTTGACGTAGTTTGCAGAGTTTGTCTCTTTTAAATAAATGGCTGCATTTACTTGAAAATTTCTAAAGATTCCTCATCAAATCCATTTAATGCATATGGTGCTATCTTCAGTACATTGATAACCTGCTACTTGAAGCTCTCTTTTCTTCTTTTTTTTTAAACTCTTATGAAAAAGGGTTAAGAATGCTCAGCTTTTTAGCATTTCTAACCTTCCTGGCAAAGTGGGACTTGCAAGGTTACAAAATGAGATTAGAAAGGCTCAAAAAGTGAGCATCTGTAAAATTTTTATCAAAGATTAGAAATAGGGTTAGAAATGCTCAAAAAGTGAGCATTTCTAACCTTTTTGACAAAAGGTTGAGAAATGAGGTTAAGAATGCTCAAAAAGTGAGCATTTCTAACCTTCTGCTTCAATGAACTCTCTTTTAGACCCTGGAAACCATTGATTATTGAGAATGAATCAAGGAAGAATGCAACTGATGTCTGAAGATGATTTTCTTATTGCAAATGACCAAACATATTGAAATAATTTAAAATATTAAATTATCATTTGAGAAATAATTTAAATATTTTAAATATATCTCTTTGGCTGGAGAAAAATGGCAGAAATTTCAAACAGTAGGGAGTTAGGTCCTAAAATTTGAAACACAAATCAATGGAAGGTAAAAAGATTCACACAATTATTTACACCTCATGAAGAATCCTAAAATGAGATATTTTAATCAATTGGGAGCAGCAAACACCAAAAATTGAAAGTTTAAAATATGACAAAGTATGAACTCGGTTCAGGTGAAAGTTGGCCACATGATATAAAATGATGCTTAGATCCCGACTGTCAACTTATTTCCCTCAATTTGTGGTATTTTTCAAAATTATTTCATTTTTCATATTCTGACTAGTAAGGACCTTGGATTGCGTGTTCACTGTTTACACAAAAACACCTATTGGATCTTCATTCAACATTCAAACCAAATTTTAAGTTCAAATTTTAGGTATGCCAAATATGGGAGCAACAGCTGGCGCTGACTTGGGACAAGGACTACAAAAGATGCAGGATGAACCCAAATCTCTGGTTCACAGGCTAGTGCACTATCCATTGGGCAACAGAGTCAAAGAGGAAACAACATAGGGAAAAGTTGGATAAACCTGACACAAAAACAAAAATGGGACAAACTTAACAAAACTTCTAACCAAAGTATGTACATGGTAGGCAAAGCCTACCTCAGACTTCTCCAAGATTGTCATACAAAACCATTCACAGGCTGAGAGAAATAGACATCTTTGCGGAAAAGTGGCGTGCATCCATGTGTGGCACGTATAAGCTCAGATTGTTGGCAAGATCAATGTGAATAAGATGAGAAATATCTTTGACCAATGAACCAAACAACCATCTCTCCTCATAAATCTGCGGGCTCTCCTGAATGATTTGGGTACCACTTTCTGTGATATTAATTATATGTTCTGGTATCATGTTAAGCATATCAAATTTCTCCATCTAAAGATCCTTTTGATGATTTGGATTGGAAGACATTAACCCATAAATCGGACAACCTTCATATAATCTGTACTGTGAAGAAATTTGAGTTGACACATCCATCTAATCTTGTTCATGATTGCCAGCTTGAAAAACATCTATCGAAATACACTCATCTGAAAACAAAGGATTGAGGCACACACTTTCACCATAGAAGAAGTCATCATTTGAAGCCTTCAAACACCAATCTGGAATACAATCATTATGAGAATTAATTTCATGGGCTTCCTTCATTAGATCATCCAGTACCTCACTTATCTCTGCATTCTTGGTACAGTTCCCAAAACTATCCTCTTTGATAGGGGTGTCTTCTTGGTTTAAAGATTAAAAAGGAGGATTTCTTTGAACCTTGGAAACTTCATATGGCATAGATTGCAATTCCATCAAGATAGGGACATTTGTTGATATTCCTACATGGATATTGATTTTCAACCTGCTCATAGACATCTGTATTATTTTTTGTGTTCTCTTGTCCCAATGATTCCTCTTCACCACACTCTTCATGGAATTTGAAAACCTCATAGTCAAGTGGCATGCATGATAAAGAGTGGATACTTGATGGTTCATCTTCTTTCACTCGAGGTTGATCTAGGAGTTCAGTAAAAGTCTCCAGTTTTTAAGATAAAGAATATGTCTGCAAAATTTTACCTGTGGTTGCTTCTCCATTGGTCATATCCATACAAGATTGTCCATTAGGTATCATACCTTTAATTTCCATAGAAAATTTTTCATCTTCAATTGTTAGTGATGGATGAATGAGAATATCCTCTCCACATAGAAAGTCATCATCAGAAGAATTGAGACACCAAGTTGGAATGAGAACTGTAGGATATTCATCTTTATAGCTCTCCTCTTCAACATTTTCTTGAAGCTTCAATTGCATGCATGTCTGAAAAGAATTTGATTCATCATCTTCAAGCTCTTTGTTTTCAAGTTGATAGAAGACTTTTTCTTTGCTATGACAATCTTCATAGTGCTCATGGAATTTTTCAATGCAATCTTCTTTCTCTATCTCACTCATCTTTAGATCTTTCTCTTGACATGTGTTCTTACAAGTGGATGTGATTTCATCTTCTTCTTCATATACACACTCTAATGAGCTCCTTTCATTACTTTTCTCATACCAATTTATATCAGTGAGAAAATGATTCTCATTCTCATCTTTTAGTTCAATCCTTTGCAATGTTTGAATCAAACAAGGATGCACTTTATCATGATCAAGTTTCCTATTTCCATAGAAGCTTTTCAAAAAATTGATATGTGAATCATTGAGAATTTTATTTTCTTGAGAAATAGATGGAGGATAATTATCTTTCGCATAATTTGGAGTAGAGAAGGATTAATTTTATGAGGATACAGTTTCTTTCCACTATTGAAACTCTTCAAGAAGTTGACCTGTTTAGGTTCATCATGACTTTGATTCAGCTGAACAATTTGTATAGGAGAAAGGTCATTTTTGTCTTCATCTTCCTTGATTGTTGTTGATTTAGGTAAATGATCACAAGAAAGAAAACCAATCTCCTTTCCATCTTTTTCTTCAATGTCTTGCAAGACTCGATGTAAGGCAGGGTGAATCTTATCAAGAGTAAACTGCATGCCGCCATAAAAGTTCTTCAAGAATTCAACTTGTATGGGCTCAACAGAAACCTATTTCTTTGGATATATATAGTCTTCATCGTCACTTTCACTGTCACTTTCCAACTTTCCTTTGTACCAAACCATTCTTCTAAATTCGAGCTTTCCGACAGAATCACCAACCTTCATTCTGAAGAAGGTACCTTACAATTTATGAGGAACAAAACACATTGGTATGTTGCTCCCCAGTAGAGTCACCAAAAATCCGATGGGAAACAGATTTATCACTACGGTCTTACCTGAAACTGACTCTGTTTGCCTGATGAGCAGTGACAAACGTTCCAATAGTTGGAGAGATCATTCTATGAAACACGATCTTCCTCTGCGTTTGAGAGGGGCAGCTCCCTCATATGATAGGGGTGTTTAAGATTTTCGTGTACTTTTAACTTGAAAATACATAAAGGAGAAAACATAGAACTTAAACAAGATTAATAAATGAAAACCTACTAGAAGACATACGAACACCAAGTAGGATTCCATAAATGATAACAATCACAAAAGGGGTTAGAACCAAAAAAGTTAGTCATGCAACAATGATGAAAGAAGTACAATAAGCCTCGACACATGAAGAGATAGGTTGTACCAGCACATGCAAGTCAAGATACCATGATATGATGTGTTTCATCAATAGATTTAAACAATACATAAAGGGATTACTAATTCAACATACGAGAAATTAATAACGGTAACTCATGACTACATTCAAGACACACGAACTTAATGCATTCTTCATTATCCTTTTTGAAAATACACAAGTTCAAAAACCCCTTCATACAAAGGTATGAACATCAAAAGATCTCACTTAGTTTGTCTACAAAATTCTGTAGAGTTTTCCCCATCTGTAAGAGTCCTCGTTTACATTACAAATAGCCTTGTATTTATAGGCTTCCGAGAATAACTACCTTAGTAACTAACTTTAACTTGGGTTAATAACTAACTCTTTTTTTGCGTGAATTTCATTGAGTTAATAACTTACCCACTTATCCGTAGAAAAAGTCAATATCCTAACCTTTGGTTACAATAAGCGACATAAGTCACTTTTTACAAAAAGAACAACTTGAAACTTTATAATTTTGATGAAAAACAAAGTAATAAGTTATGTTGAGGTACTTCTTTGTCTTCATCCACTTCATTTGGACTTTCAATATGTCTTTCCATTTGAAAGGAAAAGCCAATCTTGAGGTTCTCCATAAGAATTTAAGGGATTGATTGTTGCAATACGCCCATGCATTTATAAAATGATCATTGACATGAAGAAATATTTGTCAACCAATAACCTGTCTTTGAGGAGATGCTCTCCAACCACCTCTACATCTACTAAGTGTCTTCACTTGATTGTTATCACTTGAATTTATTCAAATCCTTGCGAGTTGGTGTTTGCCATCATTGGAAGTCTTAAGTGTTATTTGGAACAAATTTGATGTTCTTCATAATATAGAAAGTAGTGTTTATTTAATGAATCCCTTTTCAAAGCATCCCACTTTGCCATTAAACCTGCATTCTAATATATAAGCAATTACAAGAAATTTGTTGAGATCTTCAATATTTAACCAAGGTAACATTGTGAGATGCCATGAGTTTACAACACTTTGTGTACATGAATATAAGGCTCTCTTGATGAATTAATACACCATGCATTTATGATGGAAGAATATTCCCATGCTAGACCTTTTGAAGAATTTTCAACTTTCCACTGCTCTTTCAAAGTGTTCAATGCATTCATCTTTTAATCCTTTAACATTTTGCACAATAACTTCAACATCTTCTTTGAAAACTTTCAAGCGCCTTTTCAAATTTGCACCATGAGACCACGAGACCACTATTTCTTTGAGGTATTCTATCCAATAGTTTATGTGCCTTGACTAAATTTTTATCTCTTGAAATATTGTAAACCCTTTTCATCAAATTGAATTTACATCTGCCATTTTGCATTTGCTCTAAGTTTTGAATGTGCGAATCTTACAATCATCACATGTCATTAGATGACATCGATCTAACAAACTTTGTCAAAATTTTCACTTGCCTTGTCTGTGCTTCCACGATTTGCATTTATGTCTATGGTGATTTTTTCAAACAGCTACAAAGAAATAATTTTGCCTCCACGATCTGCACCATATGACATTTTGTCAAACATGTCATGCTGTGAGATGACATCAATTTGAGGCATTCAATCAAACAATCTGCATGTGTGTTGCTATGCTTTGATGGATGTAATACCCCATTTCAAAATCCATTTTGTGGATATCTTGCAATCATCGTGTTTCATGAGACCACAATTCTGCGATCAAAACATGGCATGAGATGACGTTTCTTTGAGGAATTCTGTCAAAGTGTTGGCGTGCCTGTGCATTCCATATGCTCCCATGATGCATTCATGTCCGCCACGATCTTCTGTCAAATAGTTCACCTGCCACGTCAAGGCTTCCATGATTTGTATATGCCGGGTGACATAGTCCTTGGTGGCGACTTGTCAAACAGTAAATGCCTTGTCAATGCTTCCATTATCATGTTTCACTTGGTGTTTTGCCAAAAACTCCATGTGCATTAGATATACCTCCATATTCTGCATACAAACCATTCCAAGTAGCTGCATATTCTATCCTCTGTGCTATGATGAATGTCGTGGCAAACTTAAAGGCATTCCTTCAGGTATCATACTACAATGGCCAAGTCAAAACTTCCACATTCTGCATTATTTCAACCACAATTTACATGCTTGGGTTACTATGTAATTATTTCAAACAAATTATGTTCTATAAATCATTCCTTGAGATGACAATTCATTGAGGTATTCTGACAAATGGCTCGCAGCTTATCTATGCCTTCCACATTTCGCATTCGTATTCACATTTTAGGCATGTCCATGCTCCCTTATCTGAGGTTTATCAAACATGTCAATGCATTGTTTACTCTTATTCATTCTACAAACATAGCGGTCGGGGCTGTTAGAACATATCCATTATACTTTGGTGCATGTTGATATCCCTTCTAGAACTTCCATTCTAGGAAAGGCAAAGAGAATGTTGACGTAGTTTGCAGAGTTTGGCTCTTATAAACAAATGGCTGCATTTACTTGAAAATTTCTAAAGATTCCTCATCAAATCCATTTGGTGCGTATGGTGCTATCTTTAGTGCATTGATAACCTGCTACTTGAAGCTCTCCTTTCTTCTTTTTTTAAAACTCTTATGAAAAAGGGTTAAGAATGCTCATTTTTTTAGCATTTCTAACCATCTTGGCAAAGTGGGAACCGCAAGATTACGAAATGAGGTTAGAAATGCTCAAAAAGTGAGCATTTCTAACCTTTTTGTTAAAGGTTAGAAATATGGGTTAGAAATGCTCAAAAAGTGAGCATTTCTAACCTTTTTGACAAAAGGTTGAGAAACAAGGTTAAGAATGCTCAAAAAGTGAGCATTTCTAACCTTCTTCTTCAATGAACTATCTTTTAGACCCTAGAAACCATTGATTATTGAGAATGAATCAAGGAAGAATGCAACCAATTTCTGAAGATGATTTTCTTATCGTAAATGACCAAACATATTGATATAATTTAAAATATTAAATTATCATTTGAGAAATAATTTAAATATTTTAAATATATCGCTTTGGCTAGAGAAAAATTGGGATAACTTTCAAACGGTAGGGAGTTAGGTCTTGAAATTTGAAACATACATCAATGGAAGGGAAAAAGGTCCACACAATTATTTACACTTCATGATGAAGCCTTAAATGAGATATTTGAATCATTTGCGAGTAACAGACACCAAAAATTGAAAGTTTAAAATATGACAAATTATGAACTCGGTTCAGGTGAAAGTTGGCCACATGATATAAAATGACGCTTACATCCTATATGTCAACTTATTTTCCTCAATTTGAGGTAATTTTAAAAATTCTTTAATTTTTCATATTCTGACCAGTAAGGACCTTGGATTGCATGTTCACTGTTTACGCAAAAACACCTATTGGATCTTCATTCAACATTCAGACCAAATTTGAAGTTCAAATTTTAGGTATGCCAAATATGGGGGCAACATAGTCAAAGAAAATATAGAACTAACATCTCCTTGATGTTAATCCTCTATTTATAAGTTACACTTGTTTGGGATGCCCTATTCCTTCTAACACTTTATGTTTAGAAGCACATATTTTAATCTACAAAGGAAATTTTAATGGCTAAGTATTGTGTTGATGCAATTTTAGGTGATTGAAGCACACTCCAATGAGAAATTATAGGTGATTGAAGGTATTGTCATTGATGGAAACCTTGCAATCATGTGATACCGATAGGCTGACATAGGCACCGACACCGACAGAATCTACACCGACACACAAAATATTGATAGCAAAGAGGAAGAATACTGGCACCCTGGCCGACAGGAATTTTATGTGTTTATACATTGTAATTAATTGTAAAATATTTTGTAAGCCGACATGGCGGATTGTAAAATGACTCATATATGTATGAGATCATTGTAGATCATTTTGTAGACATGAGATAGGATGCAAAATATATAGACCTAATATGCAAATTATTGGTTAAGGATTTATGTAGTAGCAGAGCTTAAACCGGTACTGAATCTGGCATAGCAGATGATGATCTGAAGTAGTACAAGACATTGGATTAGCATAATCCATATTTGTAAGTCAGTGTGACTTCTTTTGTAATTGAGCAGTGAGCTCTAGGCACTTGGCCTTCTTGCATGTGCAGGCCCCTATTGTAAGATTAATATTCCCTGATTGGCCAGTAAGTGAATATTGTGGGTCACATATCCCACTGAGGTTTTTCCCACACCAGGTTTCCTTGTTAAAATACTATGTTATGGTATGCTTCTCATGTTTTTGTTATTGTTCTTATTTACTGCATTATTTTTGGTTTACCGGTACTTAGTTTTAATATTCTTTTCATGTTTTAAATCAAGTAATTTGATATACCGGTTAGATACTGATTCACCCCCACTCTCAGTATCTTTGGGAATCCTAAAAATTGGTATCAGAGCTTGGTCCTCTATTTTCAAAAGCCTAATAGCTTGAGCAAGATATTGTCACCGATAGTGATGGAAAACTTAAGAAAGCAGTTGGAAACAACTATTACAGACTATGATCCAGAAAAAGTGAAGAATATCAAACTTGAGGATGATTTGAAGGCTACTCAGGATATTATTCAAGCACCTCAAGAAAATTTTACTATTGCAAGGAACAACAGAAGAGACCTTTGTGAAAAGATGCAGAATGAAGAAAATGAAAAGGAAACTCTTAATGATTTGGTAAACAAGCTAAGACAAGAAAATAGTAAAACAAAGAATGAGATGCAGGATATGACTATGAAATTCTGTAAAGAAATTAAAGACAGAAAGAAGAATGAAGAAGACCTAGTTAGAAGACTAAATGATGCTGGAAATGAAAACACAAGACTCAATCATGAAAATGATATGTTGAAGATAGATCTAATGTACACACAAAATGAAAGAATTGAACTAATGAGACATAAAGGAATCTTGGAGAATGAACTGACTGCTGCAAATCAACACAAGGATAAATTTAAATTTTTTTTAGAAGAACTTGGTGACATGCTGAAGAATCAGAAACCTAATGGTGATACAAATGGCCTTGGCTTTGAAGTTGGTGAAAGCTCCGGTACTGCAAATAATCATGATCATAGCGAACCGGTAAGACAACCAATTGATTACAAATTTAATGTTAAATGCTTTAACTATAACAAGTATGGTCATAGAGAAAATCAGTGTGGATCTAGAAATTATCAGAATACTAATACACCCACCGGTCAATGTTCTAAATGCAACAAAGTTGGTCATAATTAAGAAAATTGCGGAATGAATGTAAGATGTTATATTTGTGGAAGATTTGGACACTTATCTAATCAATACAAAACATATACCAGCATAGGATATGGGAAAGCTATTTAGAAGAACAATGTGACTTGTTATGCCTGTACCAAGATTGGACATATTGCAAAATTTTGTAGAAGTAAGGCATCATCGGCAAATACCAAAGGTCCTAGTTTGAAAGGTAAATAAAAGGTTGAAGAGGTAAAGAAAGAATTCTCAAAACAATAGATCAGAAAGTCAGATCAGAATTTTGATGGGAATACTCCTCCACCGGTAGAACAGAGTATCACTCCACCGGTAGAACAAAGTATCACTCCATCGACAGGAGACTCTTCATCTAATTGAAGGAAAATCTTTTGGGGGTTTAGCAACAAAATGAAAAACATGCTATTATTCCCTTGGCTGATGGTGAGAACTTGAAATTACTTCTATACCGGCAGATGAGTTAAGTTGTGACTTAATCGACGAGCATTAAATGTGGTAGCTGGAGAAAATAACATTATAAAGAAAATGTTTTGACTACTTTTTCATTCACTGAGCATTGAAATCTTCGAGAGCGCGAAAATTCCTAAGCGAAGGCATTCTAAGCGAAGAATTGAACCAATCCATCAAAGCATTCATCCCTAAGGCAGATTGAGGTATTTATAGCTATGGCATCTTCATCCACTCCTAAATTTTTTGCAAACCCTACTGTTGTTGAGGTTATTAAGCACCACTGACCCATTTTGAAACTGGTTCTCAAAATTGCGAAGAAAGATGATAGCATAGGTGCATTTTATCAAATTCCTAAGAGAGTAGTATATGCTGAAGACCCTAGGATGTATATACATTGTCATATTCAGGAATTAGGTGATGATGAGATCAAAAATATGTATAAGTCTATGATTTACGAGGAGTCTGGAAAGGTCAAGCCGAAACATAAAATAGTGGAAACCCTAGGTTTTACTGAAATCCTTACTATCCCGGATTTTCCCAAGGATATCATAAGGATTTTGTTAAGTAGAGTACATCGTGAATTTTTCTTGTTAGATTCAATTCATAAAATCACAAAAGAAGTGGGAAAAGTTGTAACAGGGTTACCTTCCACCGGTAATAGACCTGACAAAACAAAGAAGGTCTCAAATGACACAGTGATAAACCTAACCAGTGCAACATTTAATAAAAGGTCTTCAAGGGTAAACGATGTAGAAGACATAAATGTCAGATTTATCAGTATGATCTTAGGTTATAAGGCTACACATGCAAAGAGGTTGAACTCAGTTTCTAGCCTATGTATCAAAAGTGCCTATGATATGGTTAATGATAATGCAAGGATAGATGTATGTGAATGTCTCAAAGATGAACTGTTAGACAATTTAGGAAAGATTAAAAGAGATAAGAAAGGAACATTCAGATTTGGAAATTTGCTTGTTTGTCTGATGCTGTACATAACAAAACAAGTGTCTGTATTGGTGCAAGAATTTTTGGATTTTACATTCCAGTAGGAAAACAACTGTTGGATGTTTTGAACAATATGGGAGAAAATTGAGAGAAAAACCTAAATGAGCATTTTCAAAGCATTCAAGACTCAAATGAAAACTAGAGTAAGATTGTCACAAGCTATTGTGGATAAATATCATAAGGAAATTTTTTTTGTGATCAAGAAAGATGAAATCTGGATGGAGGCAGTTGTCCCTAGAACTATCTGGGTAACTGAAATGGGTTATGAAACATATGACAATATCATTGAAACTTATGCAAAAGCCCTCCTTGAAGCACCCAATGAACCTACTGAGGAAGTTTTTGGAAATGTTGAAACAATAGAAAGTGGAATTCAATCGAAGAAAAGGGTGAAGAAAGTTTAAGCAACCATAAGGCAAGGAACCCGATAGGCTAAAACAATCAAGGAAGATGTTTTGAGACAAACTAGTATAAGTGAAAGGGAGTTGGAAGCACCTCAACTGGAAGCTCATCTTTCACCAGTTGGAACCTCTTCTGAGAGTGATATACCAACAGTATTTAAAAGGGTAGAAAGGAAAAGAAAACCCACACCGGCACCCTCTACTACACCAAAAATAACAAGACAAAAACAATAGGCAGTAAGGCCTCCAACAAAGAAAACAACTCCTAAGAAGAAGAAGGTAAAACAAGATATTTGCCCAATAGACAAACTTCTTAGTGAAATTACAGAGGATGGTAAGCTGAAGAACATTAACAAAATATACAATACACTATCATCTGATGATAAGGAAAGCATAGAGAATAGTGTAATTTTACACTTAGATATATACAAGAAATTCTTGATGGAAGTTGTTGATGAAATTCCAAATGATTTATATAGGAGACTAGAAGCTAGAAGGCTAGCAATTGTTGAGCTGGACAAGAAAATTAAGGATGAAAAACTACTTGCAGTATATCCAGTCAAATCAACTCATGAAATTGATAAACTTATCAGTGAAGCAATTCGAACAGTATTCTCTACTACTCACCAACATGTAGCACTGATGGCAGGTAGATTAAAGGAAGTCTTCGAGGAAACATCAGATGCATGGGATATATTCTTTGTGGAAAAAGAAAAACAGGAAGAATTACTCAGACCAAAAACTATTAAAGTATATCAAAAGGACAGAGATAACGGGAAAGGTAAGGTAGGTGGACCTCCAATCCTTAAAATAACTGACAACATGCCCCCACCTCTTTTAGATACTCCATTGGTATATACTACTGACACTCAACCGATGACAGAGAGTATGAAGACTCCACTAGAGGATACAAATCCAGAGTCTGAAATTTTGTATACTGTGAATGTAGATACCTAGGAAGTAAGTGTTGTGGTTGATAGAGAAACCACTGAAGATAAGGAAAAAGATGTGACTATTGAGTCACCGGCTGTAGAAGTTGAGATAAGAATAGAAAAACCTACACAAGTAGAGCAACCGGTTGAGGATACCACAGAGAAACTGGTAGAAACAAATGAAAAACCATATGAAGTACCGACAAAAGAGTGTTTAGAGGTACAAACTGAGACTACATCTGAGAAACTGGCAATTGAAAGCTCAGAGAAACCCTCTGAGATATAGATAGTGAAACCAGAACAGGTACAGGTTGAACCACAGGTTCAGATAAAGATAATGCCATAGGCCCAAACTGAAAAGAAAAAGCCCTTGAGTGTAGAAATGCAAACACAAACTGACCTACCAGAGGTCGAATCAAGTAAGATGATTACCACAAACAGTAGCATGGCTATTGTAAAGACTGTTGGACAAACATTTGGTACATCTATGACAGAATTCAGATCTACAAATGTAACAGAGGTCTTATTAGATTCAATAAAGAAGATTACAAAATGTAATACCCAAGCCTATAAGGCTATAGATGACACAATTCCAATTCTTAAATTGATAGCAGCAAAGTGCATTGTTGATAACAAATATTCTTTTGGTCAACTAGACACATTGTCTAAGTTCATCACCGGCAACATATTGACTATTGATCAAATAAATGAGGATACATTTAAGGAAAGAATGATAAAAGGAAAAGAGAAATTCTTTGAAGAAATTGTGAAGAAGAAAAAGGAGAAAATGGATACCCTATTACTGGAACTTGGAGAAAACATTCTTGACTCCAAGAAACTGTATAGGGACACTTGTAAAACAAATGTCTTAATAGAAGACCTTGACAAGGAAATCAGCAAAGCACAAGATAAGATAAGCAATATTGCTGACAATCTGATAGGATCATCGGATTCATTTTTGGAAATAGAAAAGAATATAATAGAGAGAGAAGAGAAAATCAAGAAGTTAGAGAATGACAAACAGAGAATAAAGGGTAAAGCAAAGGACTTGAAATGCAGACTTGATCCAAGACTAAAATACCTCATTTCTTTAAGAAAGGAAATATCTGAGGCTCTAGTTCCCAGACAGAGACACTAGAAGAGAAAATGCACATACTCACCGGTACAGTGCAGAGAACACAAGAGGCAATAAAAGACAACAAAACATTCAGTAATGTTATAAATTTGATTTTAACAGATATCTTTCAGATTGTAACCCACCGGTTACAAGAATCTAGGCAAGACTCCAATGACAACAAATGACTTCAAATTTTTGGATACACTCTTGAATTTTTCTCATGAGTGTTGCCATCAATGCCAAAGGGGGAGATTGTTGGCAAATGCACACTCCAATGAGAAATTGTAGGTGATTGAAGGTATTGTCATTGATGGCAACCTTGCAAACATGTGATACCAGAAGGATGACATAGGCACCAGCCCCGACAAACTCTACACCAACACACAGAACACTAGCATCAAAAGGAAGAATGCCGGCACCCTGGCTGACATAAATTTTATGTATTGATACTTTGTAATTAATTGTAAAATCTTTTGTAAGCTGACACAACGGATTGTAAAATGACTCATATATGTATGACATCATTGTAGATCATTATGTAGACATGAGATAGGATGCGAAATATACAGACCTAATATGCAAATTATTAGTTAAGGATTTATGTAGTAACAGAGCTTAAACCGGTATTGAATCTGGCATAGAAGATGTTGATCTGAAGCAGTACAAGACATTGGATTAGCATAATCCATTTTTGTAAGTCAGTGTGACTTCTTTTGTAATTGAGCAGTGAGCTCCAAGCACTTGGCCTTCCTGCATGTGCAGGCCCCTATTGTAAGAGTAATATTCCCTTATTGGCCAGTAAGCAAATACTGTGGGTCACAAATCCCATCGAGGTTTTTCCCACACTAGGTTTCCTCAATAAAATACTGTGTTATGGTGTGCTTCTCATGTTGTTGTTATTGTTCTTATTTACTTCATTATTTTTGGTTTACCGGTACTCAGTTTTAATATGCTTTTCATGTTTTAAATCAAGTAATTTGATATACCTGTTAGATACTAATTCACCCTCCCCCCCTCTCAGTATCTTTGGGAATCCTAACAATTGTTATCAGAGGTTGGTCCTCTAGATATTGTCACCAGTAGTGATGCAAAACTTAAGAAAGCAATTGGAAACAACTCTTACAGACTTATGATGCAGAAAAACTGAATAATATCAAACTTGAGGATGATCTGAAGGCTGCTCAAGATATTATTCAAGCACTTCAAGAAAATTTTACTATTGCAAGGAACAAGATTAGAGAACTTTGTGAAAAGATGCAGAATGAAGAAAATGAAAAGGAAGACATAAAGACTATGAGATTTTGTAAAACAAAGAATGAGATGCAGGATATGACTATGAGATTTTGTAAAGAAATTGAAGACATAAAGAAGAATGAAGAAGGCTTGGTTAGAAGACTAAATGATGCTGGAAATGAAAACACAAGACTCAGTCATGAAAATGATATGTTGAAGACAGATCTAATGCACACACAAAATGACAGAACTAAACTCATGAGACAGAAAGGAATCTTGGAGAATGAACTGACTGCTCCAAATAAACACAAGGATAAATTTAAGAAAAGTTCAGAAGAACTTGGTGACAAGCTGAAGAATTAGAAACCTAATGGTGATACAAATGGCCTTGGCTTTGAATTTGGTGAAAGCTATGGTACTGCAAATAATCATGATCATAGCAAACCGATAAGACAACCTACTAATTACAAATTTAATGTTAAATGCTTTAACTGTAACAAGTATGGTCACAGACCAAAACAGTGTAGATCTAGAAATTATCAGAATACTAATACACCCACTAGTCAATGTTCTAAATGCAACAAAGTTGGTCGTAATTCAGAAAATTGTAGAATGAATGTAAGATGTTATATTTGTGGAAGATTTGGACACTTATCTAATCAATACAGAACATATACCGACATAGGATATGGGAAAGATATTTAGAAGAACAATGTGACTTGTTATGCCTGTAACAAGATTGGACATATTGCAAAATTTTGAAGAAGTAAGGCATCACCAGCAAATACCAAAGGTCCTAGTTTGAAAGGTAAAGAAAAGGTTGAAGTGGTAAAGCAAGGATTATCAAAGCAATGGATCAGAAAGTTAGATCAGAATGTTGATGGGAATACTCCTCCTCGGGTAGAACAGAGTATCACTCCACCGATAGAACAAAGTATCACTCCACCACCAGGAGACTCTTCATCTAATTGAAGGAAAATCTTTAGGGTGTTTAGCAACAAAATGAAAAACATGCTATTATTCCCTTGGTTGATGGTGAGAACTTGAAATTACTTCTATATCGGCAGACAAGTTAAGTTGTGACTTAACCGGCGAGCATTAAATGTGGTAGCTGGAGAAAATAACATTAGAAAGAAAATGTTTTGGCTACTTTTTCATTCATTGAGCATTCAAATCTTTGAGTGCACGAAAATTCCTGAGCGAAGGTATTCTAAGCGAAGAATTGAAGCAATCCATCAAAGCATTCATCCCTAAGGTAGATTGAGGTATTTATAGCTATGGCATCTTCATCCACTCTTGAATTTATTGCAAACCCCACTGTTGTTGAGGTTATTAGGTGCCCTAGACCCGTTTTCAAACTGGTTCCCAAAATTGCAAAGAAAGATGATAGCATAGGTGCATTTTCTCAAATTCCTAAGGGAGTAGTATATGCTGAAGACCCTAGGATGTATATACATTGTCATATTCAGGAATTAGGTGATGATGAGATCAAGAATATGTATAAGTCTGTGATTTATGAGGAGTCTGGAAAGGTCAAGCCGAAACATAAAATAGTGGAAACCCTAGGTTTTACTGAAATCCTTAGTATCCCAGATTTTCCCAAGGATATCATAAGGATTGTGTTAAGTAGAGTACATGGTGAATTTTTCTGGTTAGATTCAATTCATAAAATCACAAAAGAAGCGGTAAAAGCTATAACAGGGTTACCTTCCACCGATAATAGACTTGACAGAACAAAGAAGGTCTCAAATGACACAGTGATAAACCTAACCAGTCCAACATTTAATAAAAGGTCTTTAAGGGTAAACGATGTAGAAGACATAAATGTTAGATTTATCAATATGATCTTAGGTTATAAGGCTACACATGCAAAGAGGTTGAACTCAGTTTCTAGCCTATGTATCAAAAGTGCCTATGATATGGTTAATGATAATGCAAGGATAGATGTATGTGAATGTCTCAAAGATAAACTGTTAGACAATCTAGGAAAGATTAAAAGAGATAAGAAAGGAACATTCAGATTTGGAAATTTGCTTGTTTGTCTGATGATGTACATAACAAAAGAAGTGTCCGTATTGGTGCAAGAATTTTTGGTTTTTACATTCTGGTAGGAAAACAACTGTTGGATGTTTTGAACAATATGGGAGAAAACTGAGAGAAAAACCTAAATGAACATTTTCAAAGAATTGAAGACTCAAATGAAAACTAGAGTAAGATTGTCACAAGCTATTGTGGATAAATATCATAAGGAAATTTGTTTTGTGATCAAGAAAGATGAAACTTGTCCCTAGAACTATTTGGGTAACTGAAATGGGTTATGAAACATATGACAATATCATTGAAACTTTACAAAAGCCCTCCTTGAAGCACCCAATGAACCTACTGAGGAGCTTTTTGGAAATGTTGAAGCAATAGAAAGTGGAATTCAATTGAAGAAAAGGGTTAAGAAAGTTTAAGCAACTATAAGGCAAGGAACCCGACGGGCAAAAACAATCAAGGAAGATGTTTTGAGACAAATTGGTATAAGTGAAAGGGAGTTGGAAGCACCTCAACCGGAAGCTCATCTTTCACTGGTTGGAACCTCTTCTGAGAGTGATATAGCGACAGTATTTAAAAGGGTAGAAAGGAAAAGAAAACCCACACCGGCACCCTCTCCTACACCAAAAAGAACAAGACAAAAACAGCAGGCAGTAAGGCCTCCAACAAAGAAAACAACTCCTAAGAAGAAGAAGGTAAAACAAGATATTTCCCCAATAGACAAACTTCTTAGTGATATTATAGAGGATGGTAAGCTGGAGAAATTCAACAAAATATACAATACACTATCAGCTGACGATAAGGAAAGCATAGATAATAGTGTAATTTTACACTTAGATATATACAAGAAATTCTTGATGGAAGTTGTTGATGAAATTCCAAATGATTTATATAGGAGATTAGAAGCTAGAAGGCTAGCAATCATTGAGCTGGACAAGAAAATTAAGATTGAAAAACTACTTGCAGTACATCCAATCAAATCAACTGATGAAATTGATAAACTTATCAGTGAAGCAAGCCAGACAGTATTCTCTACTGCTCACCAGCATGAAGCACTGATGGCAAGTAGATTAAAGGAAGTCTCTGAGGAAACATCATATGCATGGGATATATTCTTTGTGGAAAAAGAAAAACAGGAATAATTACCCAGCCCAAAAACTATTAAAGTATATCAAAAGGACAGAGATAAGGGGAAAGGTAAGGTAGGTGGACCTCCAAGCCCTAAAATAACTGATAGTATGCCCCCACCTCTTTCAGATACTCCACCGGTAAATACTACTGACAGTCAACCTGCCATAGAGAGTATGAAGACTCAACTAGAGGATACAAATCCTATGTCTGAAATTTTGTATACTGGGAATGTAGACACCCAGGAAGTAAATATTGTGGTTGATAGAGAAACCACTAAAGATAAGGAGAAAGATGTGACTACTGAGTCACCGGCTGCAGAAGTTGAGATAAGCATAGGAAAACCTACACATGTAGAGCAACCGGCTGAGGCTGCCACAGAGAAACCGGTAGAAACAATTGAAATACCATATGAAGAACTGGCAAAAGAGAGTTTAGAGGTACACACTGAGACTACATCGGAGAAACCGGTAGTTGAAAGCTCAGAGAAACCCTCTGAGATATAGATAGCAAAACCAAAACACGTATAGGTTAAAGCACAGGTTCAGACAGAGACAGTGCCACTAGCCCAAACTGAAAAGCAAAAGCCATTGTTTGTAGAAATGCAAACACAAACTGACCTACTAGAGGTCGAATCAAGTAAGATTATTACCACAAACGGTAGCATGGCTATTGTAAAGACTATTGGACAAACATCTGGTACATCTATGACAAAATTTAGATCTACAAATGTAATAGAGGTCTTATTAGATTCAATAAAGAAGATCACAATATGTAATGCACAAGCCTATAAGGCTATAGATGTTACAATTCCAATTCTTAAATTGATAGCACCAAAGTGCATTATTGATAACAAAGATTCTTTAGGTCAACTAGACACATTGAATAAGTTAATCACCGGCAACATATTGACTATTGATCAAACAAATGAGGATACATTTAAGGAAAGAATGATTAAAGGAAAAGAGAAATTCTTTGAAGAAATTTTGAAGAAGAACAAGGAGAAAAAGGATACCCTATTACCGAAACTTGGAGAAATAATTCTTGACTCCAAGAAACTGTACAGGGACACTTGTAAAACAAATGTCTTAACAAAAGACCTTAACAAGGAAATCAGCAAAGCACAAGATAAGATAAACAATATTGCTGACAATATGATAGGATCATCGGATTCATTTTTGGAAATAGAAAAGAAGATAACAGAGAAAGAAGAGAAAATCAAGAAGTTAGAGAATGAAAAATAGAGAATAAAGGGTAAAGAAAAGGACTTGAAATGCAGACTTGGTCCAAGACTAGAATACCTCATTTCTTTGAGAAAGGAAATATCTAAGGCTCTGGTTCCCAGACTGAAGACACCGGAAGAGAAAATGCACATACTCACCGGTATAGTGCAGAGAACACAAGAGGTAATAAAAGACAAAAAAACATTCAGTAATGGTATAAATTTAATTTTAACAAATATCTTTCAGATGTTAACCCACTAGTTACAAGAATCCAGGCAAGACTCCACTGATAGTGAATGACAACCTTTGTCATTGATGTCAAAGGGGGAGTAGTATAATACAAAAAATGGTCAGAAGGAAATAGAGATTATCTGATTAGGGGGAGCATACATTTTTGACACACATTTTTTGGCAAAGTTTGTTTTGGACTTCAAATTTTTGGATACACTCTTGAATTTTTCTCATGAGTGTTGCCATCAATGCCAAAGGGGGAGATTGTTGGCAAATGCACACTCCAATGAGAAATTGTAGGTGATTGAAGGTATTGTCATTGATGGCAACCTTGCAATCATGTGATACCGATAGGATGACACAGGCACCAGCACCGACAGACTCTACACCAGCACACAGAACACTAGCAGCAAAAAGGAAGAATATTGGCACCTTGGCCGACAGGAATTTTATGTATTTATACTTTGTAATTAATTGTAAAATCTTTTGTAAGCCGACATGGTGGATTGTAAAATGACTCATATATGTATGAGATCATTTTAGATCATTTTGTAGACATGAGATAGGATGTGAAATATACAGACCTAATATGCAAATTATTGGTTAAGGATTTATGTAGTAGCAGAGCTTAAACCGGTACTGAATCTAGCATAGCAAATGCTGATCTGAAGCAGTAGAAGACATTGGATTAGAATAATCCATTTTTGTAAGTCAGCGTGACTTCTTTTATAATTGAGCAATGAGCTCTAGCCACTTGGCCTTCTTGCATGTGCAGTCCCCTATTGTAAGAGTAATATTCCCTTATTGGCCAGTAAGAGAATATTGTAGGGCACAAATCCCACCGAGGTTTTTCCCACATTGGTTTTCCTCGATAAAATACTGTGTTATGGTGTGCTTCTCATGTTGTTGTTATTGTTCTTATTTACTGCATTATTTATGGTTTACCGGTACTCAGTTTTAATATGCTTTTCATGTTTTAAATCAAGTAATTTGATATACCGGTTAGATACTAATTCACCCCCCCCCCCTCTCAGTATCTTTGGGAATCCTAACATCCTTCACCATTTTTTTTCATTTAAATTATCATTTATATTTTTTCACTTAATAAATTGACTCTTGTAAGGATTGGTGGAGTTGGGTGTGATAGTATTGGAGTACTTTTTTATTTTTTTCAAAGGTTTTGACAATAAAAATAAGATGAAGGGTTGAACCATTCTTACAGTTCTAAAAAAATCACATGAACTAAATTAGAAGAAAATTAAATGTGAAGTTAATTTTATAAATTTAGCCTATACTCTAAATAAAGAAAGGGATCGTTATTTGTTTTCAGGCAGACATGTTTTTTGTATCAAACCATTTACCTTTCAAAAACTTTTAATCTCTCTCTTTTTTTAATATTCCCTACTAGTACAATGCTATTCTAATCTATTTTTTCCAAATAGACCTTTGAAATTAGTAACATTTAGCATGTCCTAAATTGTGAGTCCTTGTCTTACGATCACCCAAGTATTTTGTTCATTATAATTTAATTTTTTATTGATTTTATAGAATCTTTTTTCTTTTACTAGAGATAATGGTTTTTGTGGAAAACCTCCTCATATTATGAATCTTTAGAGTCTAGTGATAATTTTGTTATTTGGAACTATTCTATTATTTTCTTTAGATTTTTAGTTTATTATATATTTATCTTTTTTACAAAAATAAATATATAAATTAATAATTTTAAGTTCAAAAGTTATTAACCAAGAAAGAAAATATTAAAGTTCAAAATCTAGTGGAAACAAGTAAAGGAATAGTTCTTAAATTATTAAATAATTAAACAAATAAAAATTAATTAAAAAAACAAAAAAAAAATTGAATTGAATGAATAAATTAAGAAAATGATTTGATAAAATATTAAATAGATAAATAGATACTATTGTTTTTTTTTTTTGATAAAAGTGGATGACACCACTAAAATTATATATATATATTACATGTGTCTGGTTCAAAGAGCACTGAAGGGAAATAAATAGATACTATTAATTATTTAAAAGTATAAGACTTTATTACTTTATGTATAGCTTTAAAATAATAATAACTTTTTTAATAAATAAATACAAAACATAAAAATTTTTTAAATTAAAATTTATGAAAATAATAAATCACATTATTTTCAAAAGTAAAATTACAAATTACATATAAAATATAGATGTACTAAAAATATATATTAATCTAACTATCTATTTCCAATATCAAAATATTCACTATATGTCATTTGCCTATGTGTATATATATAACTTCAAAATAAATAAAATAAATAGAAATGAGTATCTTGATGAAAAATATATTTAAAATATTTATATTAATTTATAAATATTATTGATAAAATACACATTTTCCCCTAAATTAAGAATTCAGAATACATTAAACATCGTTGAGAAATGTTCTATTGAGCAATAATGGAATCGGACAGGGTTCTACTTTGTACTCCCAATTTGGAAGAGGATAATAACTGAAGAAAGAACAAGAACCAATTGTAATACAATCACTGAATTAGAGATGACAGAAGATGAGGACCGAGGAAGGGGAACATAAGTTACAGATCTTGAAGAGTATACCAGCATTCCATCTATACGTTTCACTTCTTTATTTCTCCATCTCCACCAGTAAGAAGGAATTTGAAGCTCTCTGATTAACAAGTCGGAATTCTTGTTCACCAGAGATGGATTTCTTCTTAATGATTCAAAAGGCATCTTGTTATTCTCTTGAAGCCCATTCACTAAGTGGAGATAAACCTCTAAATTGTGGAAGCCAACTGTATTATAAGTTTGCCTCAGCACTGGTGAATTGATGCTATCCAAAGTAAACTCGATTCCCACGTGAACATATGTCCATGGAAACCAATACAGAATTCGGGTGAGCCAACCCATTTTCTCATCCACGAGAACTCCAGGAATTTTAAGAACCAAATACCTTTTGTTTAGAAGTGAAGTATATAAGGGAGAGGGGTCAGTAGTTGTACAGCGTTCCATAATTGTTGTACAGCGTTCCATAATTATTATAGCAATTGTGCTTATAATTTTGACCAGACAGCCCATTTTCTCATTCACGGAAACTCTAAAAACATTAAGAACCAAATACTTTTTGTTTACCAGATGCAACACTTTGACCTCCAATCTCCTCAATGTGTTGGGCATTCCTACGCGTGGAAAGGCAAAGGCAAAGATCGTTTTGAGAGTTGGTCACTTCGACGTTTAGGGTTTTCTATCTTAGATAGCTGATACAAACGCGGAATGAAGTGAAGTATGTATATTTGGCATTTTTGATATTAATACCTACCATTCTTAAAGACCTTCCGTTTTGAATACACATAATCATCCGTGTAGCTCACCTTAAAAGTTGTTCAGAAACTGCCCACACGTTTTGGTCGAGCATTTCTTTCTTAAAACAGTATAAGACTCAGCTTCGTAAAATAAAATAAATTCCAACTAATATACAACGAGCATATTAAACTCAAATAATAATAATGAAATTAAAGGGTTAAAAAAGTTTATGCCTGATTAACCTTAAAACGTATTAGAACTATTCCAAAACTAAATATTTACGTTTCAAATTAACTACAAATTTATATTTATTAACTATAAATTATAGTGAAGCTTCTCTCAAGTAGCATCAGATTCATTTAGAAATATGAATTGATAATTTTTAGTTAAATTTTTATTTTATTTATTTATATAATTTGGTTTGAATATAATTGCTATTTTAAATAAAATTATATCATTATTTATTTAATTAGTTATTGTGAGTTTATATAAAATATGTTTATATTGATTTGTTCATTCTTCTGCTTTTGGTTAAAGGTTAAAAAGGTTTTAATGGATTCCTAAACTTCTATCACATCATAATGTCAATTTCAGAAGAAATATAGCTAACAAGTAATGAAATAAGGAAAAAAAATATAGAAATAAGAGACATGAAAGATTCATATGAAGGTTAGTTTTTAATGTGACATCAATAATCTTTTATGAAGCTATGAAACAAACTCCAAGAAAGAATTGCTACACTAGATAATGGCATGCCCTATCCTAACAATGCACACACCTTTGACTTGTTTAGAATAGAGAAACTAACATAGGAAGACCACCTTTTATTAGACAATAATACGAAATACATCATTCTCTAAATCCATAGATTGAGGAGCAAGGATATAAGAATGTGTATCTAATGCCTCAATTCATGGTCACACATGGATGCTAGCTAGACAAGGTAACTATTGAATGAGCAAACATACTATTTACAATCATAATTACAAAAATTTACAATCATAATTACAAAAATTATCTTTTTAAATTATTAATACTAAATTAAAGAAAATAAATTATTTATTTGAACAGTTAAAAACAATTCGATCTTTTGTTAAAAGGCTAACACAATGCAAGTTATGTTAAAATTGGTTCAAACGATTGGATCTTATCTTCCCAAATTATACAAACGTATTATATAAATAACATTTATAGTAATAGAGGCACATGTGTTGTGTCAACTGCCGCCTCTAAATAAATTTGATTCAACCGTAATTCTGTCAATAATGGCTAAAGAATTCATTGACGTCGCTATAGTCAAATGAAATATACGCGTGAGCACAGGAACTTGTTAGAGTAAGGGAATTAAAACAATAAGCGACTGACCAGTATGAAAATGTCAATTTATATATATTTATAATTCTAGAAAATGTCAACACCAATCGTTAATGTATATCTGCTCGAAAATTCTTTCATTGACATATAGAGGATGGATTTAAGGGAAAACTATATAATAAAGTAGTTTCGATGATTACAAAATTCAGACCTAAAATATATGGTACAAGTCTTATTAGACTAAAGAAATTAAATTAAAGGAAATTAAGACATTAAAAGAGACCTCTCCAAGGTATTATCAACAATAGAAAAACTAATAGATGCAAATTTAGAACAAAGAATATTATAATTCAATTAACCATGCAAATTTAGAACAAAGAATATTATATTTTCAAGACAAGAGATGTGTCACAAGAATTCTTAGTGTCATTGATTCATCTCTTCAAGTGAATTATAGAAAGCTATGGTAATTATTATTATTTGATTAGAAAAGAAAACTCAAATCTAATATTTTCAATTATTTAGAAAGTGGATAGTATTAAAATATATAGGCAAGAAGCCCAAGGATGTAATATGATACCCAATTTAAAGTAATCAAATAAATTCATGAATTGGGAAAACATGCTTGATTCTCAACATTAATTTTCATTAAAATGATCTTATGTTAAAATATTATTTTATGATTAACATAAATTCATCCTAAATGAACCTATCTTTACATCTATCTATTCAACCTCCACACCATACACTATTACAAGTAATAAAATAAGTTGAATAGAAGCTAGCTTTTTTAATTGATCAGAAAATATTTGTATAGTTAATTCCCTCAACTTAAGAAAAACCTTTCACAATATATCTTTCCTTGTATTTTTCAACACTTTCATGTAAGCCAATTCTTTTCTTCAAACAACATTGTAATCAACATGTTTATGTCAATTAATCAAAGGTACTAGAACATAGTTTTTCTATTTTATTTAACACAACCACCACTTTATTCACGAACTATTTTCAAGAATATACATCATCCATGCCCATAGCTTCTTTAATAGTCCTATGATAATTATATTTTTATTATAAAACTTAAAGAGTATCTCCAATTAGGTAGAGAATAAATTTTCATTTGCTGTTGATGTCGATTGGGCCTTGTGAAGAACTAGGTTAAAAGTTCTACGTCTTCTCCTAAACTATCAAAACAAAGTAACCAATACTTCCTCTACTAAACTATTTTTACTAACTAGGACCTCCTCTTATTCAACCTTCTCATTCTTTTGATTTTTCCTTATCCTATTGTGTTTGCAATGTATTGGAAGGAAGATTAACTTGTCTAAAGATAACATATTTTCGATACAAAACTCTTTTATTCATAGAATCTCAAATATTGTCCCATGTAACACCAAAAGCATAGCAGACAAAGATTTGTTTAATAGCCTTATTTTTTTAACTTTTACCTCTTCCTCCATACCCATGAGTGCATGCCTCTTAAAGAAAAATCTTAATTGTCTCAATGAGTCATTTTTTCTTGAACACACTTTTGTAGGTTGCTTCTAAATAAGAGATGATATACATGACCCATTAAATAATTAATCAGTTAGGAAAACCACTTCCCCCCAAAAAGAATTTTCTAGACAACCATTAATAAGCATACACCTAGTCTCATTCATTGACATCTTATCGATCTTTTCTATAAATACTTTATCCTATGAAGTACACAAAGTTGTCTTGTGGCATTATATATGATTAACTTCACAAAATTTATTAAAATGTGCTAGATAGTACTCACCCCATTATTAGTCCTAACACAATTAATCTTTGTAAAAGTCATTTTATAAAATTGCCTAGAAAATTTTAAAAATGATTGAAGACTTTAGTTATATATACATGTGTGTATATATACATGGATACATATAAATATACATCTACATATACATATCCATATATGTTTTTATATACATATACATACATGTTTGTGTATAGGTACACAAATATATATGCATATACATATGTGTGTATGTATGTATACATACATACATACATACATACATGCATGCATGCATATTCTTAATAACACTGGTATACCAAGAGGGGGTTTCAATCAATATATGCAAATTTCAACTTGATTGAACATTAATTATCATTAACAACTTTCCAAAGTGTAAATCCAAATCATCATAAAAGCATTCAATAATATTTCCTTGTTGAGAGAGAAATTTATCAAATCACGAATACACATCCACACAAAATAACACTAGATTTAGGTGGAAACCTAAAAGGGAAAAGCGATGTTGAGAATATTTTCTTGGATCTATTACCCAAATCCAACCTCATAAGAAAATATGAATAAAATAGTGAATTTACAATATGATGTAGTCACCGACCTACTAGAGACACTAATCCTAAATTACATTTGTAAGAACAATGTAATAAAGGGGCCTTCTGTTAGCATAAACATGTTGCATTACATTTTTTACACCATTTTTTAGTTATGCCTACCGGTTATAAAATTATAAAATGAAATTTTTCATTTTCGCTTATAAATGTATCTCTTAGACATTGAATAATCAATCAAATATTTCACTTCACTCTCATGCAATAAGACCCTTCTACCCTTCACAACATAATAAAATTCACATCAAAATCAACTCTACTTAATCTTTATTTATCCTAATCCTTATAATATTGTTCAAGAAGATGTAAGATATGTATCTCTCTTTAACACTATAATTCCTTCTACAACACAGTCTCCTATCAATCATTGTCAACCCTCCTTTAATGGATAATACAAGGTCCTTAAATGTAAATAGGAAGCCTCAAACGAGTCTTTTTTTTCATTTATCCAAGCTACATCTTTTCCTTCTAACACATATCTTGATGATGATTGAAGCTATTTAGACTTCAACCTAATTGAAACTAAGAGTCAACCCTCTCCTCTTGAAAATTCAAGACCCACTAAGGATCCTACATTTGGTTTAGAAAAGCATTGTGAATTTGGTTTCAAATTCCTTTCTAAACAAGGATGGAATGGACATGGTCTAGGATGTATGGAACAAATTGATATTATCAATCAAACCTCATATAATTTCATATTATATAAGGTTCATGTTTAGTTGTAATAAGACAATTATAAATCTTGAACCTTAATCCATGATCTGACAAGCGTTATTTCTACCCATCCTGCCTAATTCCCTTAACATTAGGCTTATATTGAGCTTAGATGCATGCACATAAAGATGTCCATGCACCATGCTATCATCCCATGAATATCCATGACTAAGTTGGTCATTAGGACATAAGACTTATTGCATTTTCTAGTATAATACCTCTCTACACTCACACCAACATCAAGGACCACTTCCTATTCATATAAATTTCCTTTTTCACTCATTTTATCTCTCTCTTGATCTTTCTTGGCTTTCTCAACACAATCTCTAAACTTCTTGAATATTTGCACAACATATTCTAGTGTCGTAAATCATACACCTTTATTAGTGTGTCTAATTTCACACTCTCCTAGCACCTATTTTAGTATTGGTCTTTCTTATTTACATTATAGGAACTTTATTGTAGTTAATTAGTATTTAATTCAATATTATGACTCTTATTATACTTTATTACATTATCACACTCTTATTTAGGCCCTTAATTATAAATGTGCCATTTATTATTATATCCTAATTTTTTGTTAATCTTATCCTAATTTCAACCCTCAAAGCATATTTCTTGTACCTAAGAATAATGGGTTGAGTCATATAAATCTAGATTCGACATTGGAATCTCATTATCTCACATCCCTAGAAATTTGGAAAAATATTGATTGGTGGTCCCACACTTTTTCTCTAAATTTTGAGAGGATAATTTGATCGTATTTTTCTAATTCAAATCCTGCTCCATGTCAATCTTCACCTTCATAACATAAGTTAATCCTCCTATGATTATTCCTTGCATTTATGAACAAAACATAAGAGGTGCCTTAATTGATAATGGGTCGGCACTTAATATTTGTTGTGTTGACTTATTAGATAAGATAAATTGTCATTATTCTTCTATTCAATCCAATCTGCTTTGTATTTGTGGCTTTGATAATGTTCCTAAAGAGTAACTTGGTATAGTCATATTACCCACCAAAGTAGGACCCTGACTTTAGCTACTCCTATTCATGTCATTCCCAATATTCTTAGATATAACCTTCTTCTAGGTAGACTATGGATTCGTGCTATGAAAGAAGTCCCTTCCGCTCTTCATTACATTTTTAAATTCATCTATAACAATGAACATGACACAATCAAGGCTGATCTAAATCCTTGTGATATTTTTCATGATGAAGTAGGATGCATTTCTCCCTTTAATACTGCGATTCCTTCAATAACACAATCTCCTATCAATGATTTTTCTTTAGAAAGGAATTTAGATACATGTTATACTTTATACCTTCCTTCAATAGGTATGAGATCCCTCAAACTAAGAATGAAGCCTTGAAGGAGCTTTGTGTTTCATTTATCCAAAATTCTTCTAAATCAGTTCCCACCTCTCCTAACAACACATGTAATAATTATTATGAGGTCTCTTTAGAATTTAACACTAAGAATGAACTCTCTCCTCTAGACATTTCAACATATACACCTGGATACAATGGAAATGGTTTAGGATGTGTGCAACAAAGTTTTGACAGTTATGAGAAATCTACATCACACTTTTTCAAAGAATGTCCAGGTTTCCAAATTCCTCCTTTGTTGACACTCCCTCTCCCATTGTCTAATACATATATGTCTTATTACAACTTCTCATCACAAAAAGAGAGTATTTTGTATGATATTATTAAATACAACTTGATTACTCTCCCTTTAAAAAGTAAAAGAAATAATTGTAAGAAAAATCATCACAATCCTTCTTTTTGCTAATACCATCAAATCCATGACCATTTTACTAGTGAATGAAATGATTTAGATAATAAAATTCAACAACTTATTGTAAATAGTATCATTCACATATTTGATTAAAATAAGTTGGACTCTCATCTTACTCCTTATACATAGTATTGGTTGAAATTATGTTGCTCCTCACAATGTGACATTAGTAGCTTACCTATTGGGGGCTCATTGTCATTCATGATGGTACAATCTCGTGTGCAATCTTACTTTGGTAGAAACATAATAGTCTACTTTGCACCTTGTCTTTTCTCTATGTTGGAGCACAAGAATGATTTCTAAACATCTCTCCTTCTTAAGATTAAACTTTTCCTTTGTTAAGTAGTGTCTTTACTAAGAATCTCTTATTGATTGTGGAGGTGTATAGCCCTACTAGGGAACCCCTTCCTCTTATTGGAATAAGTATCCATAATGAGGATCTTATCCTTTCCATATAAGTAAATATCCCTAATTGGACCTCTTCCTTAGTGTTGGAAGTATAACCATTCATCAAATTCTTTCATTTATTGAGTTGTATCTTTTATAATGAACCCTTCTATATTATGATATTCATCCCTACTATGGTTCTTTTCCTTATTTTGGAAGAGTGTGTCTTTTATAAATGATCCATTTTTAGTTTCCTTATCTCCATTCTTGGGGGGAAAGAATAATGTTTCAATTAATCTCACTTTTTCCGAATATTGTCTTTTCTTTATTGAGGTGTATAAATTTCATAATTTGATGTCATTTCTTGAATATAGTTGTCCTTTATATGAGTGCATGTGTGTTCCTTAGGTAGGATATATTCTTTGTTTGTAATAGTACATCTTTTATGAGCAATCTCTCATTAGTCAAAGTATGCAATCCTAAGAATCTATTTTTTCCTAAATCTAGGAGAAGGTGTGTATTCTTAGTGATTTTATCCTTCCAAGATGTCATCATTATTAAGGATCTCCTCTACACTTGGAGGTAGGTATTTTTATGTGAAGATCTCTTCCTCCTTTGTCAATGATTGATCCCTCAAAAGGATCCCTTTATATTTTTTGCAAGATGTCTCTTTTACAATTATTTGTTCCTTTCTTAGAGAAACGACGCCTATTCAAGAATCTTTCTTTCTAGCTTGGAATGCATGCATTCTTGTTTAACATATACATCCTTGTAGGTGAAGGTGGCTATCCTTATTTCTATCTACCTTAAGATATCAACATAGGACTATGTTGACATTGTAAGGGGGGTATATATGTGGTGTCCTAGTTGCATTTAAATTATCAATTTATGATTATTACATTCTTGTGTTTAATGCTCATTTTATTTGGGATTGTTGCATCCTCATTCTTTATCCTCATCTTATGAACCATTTGTCTTAGATATGTTATTCCGTCCTCATGTTTCATTCCGAAAACTAGAAACATCTTTTTTTTGTTTCATGTCTTATATAGGTTGTTGCATGCTTGAAAATAGACCAAAAAAAGTCTTATATGATATGCTTAACTCCCAAAATGAGAGAACAACATATGTAATAGGGTGAGTGGAACTAGAAAAACATAGCTAGACTATTCAAACTCTCCTCGCCAACATTGATCACCTAGCTCAATGAAGCTTGCTAGCCTATGGAATCCATGTTCTTTCTTTCTCCCCCATGAACCATAGCATAACACATTTTTCTAGTTTTGGATCATGGTTTATTGCACGCTTTAAATTGGTGTACCTCATTGTTCTTTCTATAAGTCCACTTGTGGTCTTGCAATAACAATTCGAGAACATTATTAGTAGTTGAGTCATTTTGATTATAAATGTCTCTTCAACTAGTTGACTTGGAAGTTTGTGTTTTAGTACTAATGTTGTTTTCTCTTGATTATACTTGAAGGTTACTTGCATGGATTGATAGGATCATATGTTTCGGGGCTTGAGTATCCCTCAATATTATCCTATTCCTAGTTTGTCATGCTCTGAAAATCTCTATCTCTTAATTTTTACTTTACAGAGAGTATAAACATAAGATTATACTTTTCTAAAGTGGGAGCTAAATGTAGCAACATAAATTATTCACCTTTACAAGTGTGTCCAATTATACACTCTCCTAGCACCTATTTTAGTCTCTCCCTTTCCTGTAGGAATTATAGGACCTTTATTGATTTAGATTAATATTATGGGTCTTATTCCACTTTGAGACATCATCACACTCTTATTTCAACCATTAATTTTAGGTGTGTCATTTATTATTGTATCTTGATTCATCTTTAATCTTAACATAATTTCAATTCTCAAAGCACATTCTGCATATATACACATCTTTGATTGAGCCACTGAGCTATATTTAGCATTAGAATCATGATATCTCATATCCCAATAAAATCAAAAAAATGTTGGTCCAACCAAGTAGTATACTACCTGGTCTTGGTCATTTTTCTCTGAATTTTAGGAGCTTAATTTGGCCACCTTACCCTATTCAAATCTAGCTCTATGAAAAAATATATCAATCCTAAGTCGGTCTAAAGGTGATTTTAATTATTAAAATCCCTATATAAGGCACCCCTCTCAATTCATTTTCATAATCAAATCATATGCTAACATTATCATCAATCCAAGAGTAAATTACTTCTTCCTTAAGAGCAGATCTGATTCAAGGAGAAGAAAACTACATCATGGCATCTTCAATTATGATTTCATGATGGATTTTATGTGATTTATAATGTTATTTCATCAACACATGGAGGACTTGTCCTAAGAGAATTGCATCACCTATTAAAGGTATAATCATCTACATTCAAGCATTTTATCCTTGCCCTCAAAAGGCAAGCTTTTTTATTAGGCTCAAGTTCAATTTTTATTTTAATTAGGGTTAATTCCAAACTCAAGGTTTGACCTAAGGTAAACTCCTATCCACAACCCCCTTTCTTTCCTCTTATGTGCAACTACAGGTCCCCAGTGGAGACAGGAAGATCAAAACAACATTAAGACTCGAAGATAGAGAAATCAACAAAATTTTAGCAAGAAGTTCTTGGACCAGGGTGCTTTAGGGTGCATGGTTTCGACTAGGGTGCTTTGGAGTGCCACTGTCCTCCTAGAATAGATTCAAATTTGATAGGTGTCTCCGGAACTGCATCAAAATTTATATTTTTAGACTAAGGCACTAGGTGCCCTTGTCTGAGCACCCTGGTCCTCTCAATTTAGCCCCATATTTTAATTATAGGTGCATAGAAGAATTCCCTTGTTAGATATGTGTTTGCTATCTCAATTTTGATATTTGTTTGAGTGTTTTAGTATTTTTTTTGTCACTTGTCTTTGTTTCTTCATTTCAATTCTACATTCCCCTATCCTTGTCATATTCCCTTTCATAGAAATAAAGGAATAGAGACCCTAAAAGTATTCCTTGACTCTCTTTCACAAGAACTAGTCAAAGAGAATCACTCCTTTAGGTGTGTTCATATTCTAATGTATTAATGAAAGTGGAGTTAGATCTTAAAGTAACCAATTATATTTTCATCTTATACATCACCATTACATGATAATATCTTTTTCTTTCTACATTTATTTTAACAAAAATAGATGGAAGTGGATATTATATTTGTGAAGTTGACAAAGTTGTCTTTACGAAGGATTATTATGGTTGCTTTTGTATAATTTTATCATACTCCAAGTTGTCTTGATGGTGATATTAAATCATGTTATGAGCCTATCTGATTATGAACCTATTATTCCATAGGTTGATGAACCTATCCATTTTATTACTGTAAATGTATTACCTTCATGTATGCTTATTTTTCATTATCAACTTCTTTTTGCTGGTTATTGTCCCATGATGATGGAGATATGATCCCCGAACAAGTTCTCTATTGTCTTAATTGATGATATATTAAGGGATTCTTTTAAGTCGTAATCTATTAATGGATGGATGTTTTTTGTTTTACAATTATAAATATACAACCTAATATTGGTACTATGTACACTTATTACTTCTTAACAAATTAAATATTATTATCAAGGTTGGCACCCTTTCTCACACTACTATTAATTGTTTGTTTGTTTCTACACCAAATGTGGGGACATTAGAAAGAATCTCAAATGCATCCTTCATGTGTCCAAGAGTGAATACATACAAGCCAAGACATGCTTAACATATATACATTTCTTAGAAGAAGATTCAAAATCCCAACTCACCAACCTTAGAAAACTACCATTGTGTTTTATTTTATAGAAACAATCTCACACAAAACCACCAAGTGGTATTATAGAAATCTATGTGATTAATACCATAAGATTATAGAACCTTGACCCCACATATTGGGTACCAAGTTTTCACTTTATTATTATTTCAACTCTAATAAATTAAATGCATTATCCCAATACTAGGCCCCACATTAAATATATTTCTCAATGCTACATTCACCACATAAAATGTCCTCAGGAATGTGAACTCCTAGAAATTCACATTTTTGTAGGTTACCCTAGGTGCACCACACGCATAAGAATAAGTTAAAAGATTATATACAATATGCAATTTGTACAAATTCTAATTCCTACCACATTGAAATCAAATTAAAGTTCATACATATAAATATATATGTACTTAAAAGATATACATTTGTATGAAACCTATGCATATGTATATGTATATGTATATGTATATGTTCTAATTTAATTATCTATGTATCTTCTATAGGGTTTGATTTATTTATCTGATCATAATTCTCACACATAAATTTCTCAACTAGAATCCATCTCGAGGATAAAATCATTAAATAATAGTTATTAACATGGCTTTCTACAATTCACTTGAAGAGATGAATCAATACAAAAAAGCATTCTTGTGAAATGTCTTGAGTCTTAAGAAAATATGATGGTCTTTGCTTTAAATTTGTATAAGTTATTATGGTTCTTGCATAGATTTTTTTTTTTTGATTAAGATAAGTGGGTTTTACAGGGACCTGAAACCCAAATCCATCCAAAAAATAAATAGAGCTAACTAGAGTCTAACCAGCTGCTAATTTGCAACAGAAATAGGGGACGCACCCTAGAGAGTCAAACCGCAAAAAAACACACTGAAAATAAGAAACACTAGATAAAAGCAACTAAGTAAGAGCTTTCATAAGCTCAACATTCATTTGGATCGCTCTGTTATGTTCCTCATGCCCTTAGATGATTGTGCCTTCCATGACTATTAATTTTTTCCCCAAGAAATGGTTAGTTGTTTATTTATCATCTTCTGAAAATTAGATATTGTGTCAAGATTAACTAGGTTTACTCTTTTCTTATTGTTCTACTTATCTTTTTCAGGTTTTTTTTTTAAAATAATTTTGTTAGGCTTAGAATAATCTATTAGTAGTTGAATTTCTTTCACTTTAATTCCTTGATTTTAATAGCACTTGTACTATATATTTTAGATTTGAATTTCATATTCCATGAAAATTATTTTATAATTTTAAAATAAATTAGTTCAATATCAATTTAAATAATCACTTTAATTGTAACAACATTTAATCAAAAAATAATTGATAATAACTAATATCATTTTTTTTAAATAATAATAAATCATAAAAGAATTATAGTCAATGTAAAAATAAAATGAATCATCTAAATACCATAAAAGTATCCTCAGTAGCATTACAAAACACACGTAAAGTGAATCTCTAAAGAAAAACAAGAATTTTTTAATGATATGAATTAATAAATATTTAGATAAATTGCTCTTATTTAAACTAAAGCAGAATGAAAATTTTGACCCCTATTTTTCCTGCTATTCATCCTATTTATGCCATTGGAGGAATGTTCGATCAGATGTGCATTAAGATAGGCGTTGACATTTTGTAGAATTATAATTAATGTATATAACTTGACATTTTCATATTGCTCAGTCGCTTATTGCTTCAATTGCACGCTAATAAGTTCCTGTGCTCACGCGTATATTTCATTTGACAATATTTCCGTCAATAAATCCTGTAGCTGGTTTTGACAGAAATAAGGCTGAATCAAGTTTACTTACAGACGGGAATTGAGACAACAGATGAGCCTCATCTATTATGACAAATGGTATTCCTATAAATACATTTTTTTAATCGAGGAAGATAAGATAAAATCGTGTTAGCCAATTTCAACATTTAGCTTAGCGTGGTGGCAGTCTTTTAACATAAGATCAAGTATTTTTATAAATTAACTTTAATATTGTATTATTATCAATATAAATTTGAATTATTTTTAACTATTGATAAACAGAATTCTTTCTATATGTTGATTTGGACTTCAAATGATCAAAATATCTTATGTTAGAATATTTAAGAATGGTTTTAATCAATTCGAGAGCAACTAACTAATTACATTTGCAAATAATGATAAATCTTATATTTGTGAAATTTAAAAATAGCGTCCAATTTCTTATTTAAAATCTTACATTATGAAGGAGTAATGATGGGAGCCTTTGGAATAATATCACATTATTGTTACTAGTAGAAGGTAATTCAAATCGAATCCTCTCAACTAAATTTTTTTGAAATACTTGCATCCTATAGATTATACAAATATTCCCATAGCAATCTGCTAAAGTTTTCAATATATCAATTTTTTCATAGTGTGTGTGAAGTAAATAGAAAGCCATAACAAGTATATAATGTAGTCAATGTTGGTTATAGTTAAAACCAAAAAAATAATTTGATTGGGCTCAGTGGGGAGAATTTGACACAAGTATATAGCATAATAAAATAGCTCAAAGTGATCTCCCATGCATCCTTTTGTTTTTATTTTGATAGAGATTGGTCAATTGAAAGCTCTTCAGAGTGAAATTGTTTTATAGGTGAATGATCATGCTTGGACTAAACTAGTTGATTATGAGTGCATTCCTTTTCATTGTGGACATTTCTTTGCTATGGGGAATTTGGCCTTTGGGTGATTCCATGGCTCTCGCAAGTCCTCTTCCTCTTGGTGGACTAATTTTCTCCCCAACATTTTAATATATTTTAGCATTATTCTAGTGATTTATAGGTTTCTAAGTCGTTATCTCATGCTCCATTTCCCTTTGGACCTAACATTTCCCCTTCTGATCAAGTAGTTAATAAGTTTGATGCTCTTCTTGTTGTTTCCTCTTTTTCTAATTATTCAAATGAATCTAATACTCTTGACAAGTTTCTATTTCTCAAAGGATTGTTTTGCCTCAATTTTTTTTTTCAATCCTACCTTCTTTTGTTGGTTTTATACCATTAGTTAAGGCTTATAAAGGGGTTTCTTCTTCCCCCTCTTTTGGGTCTCTGAGTTTGGAAGATAACTCTAATTGGATAGTAGTTCAAAGTAGGAAGGATGATGTGAAGGTGCTTAAATTGATTAAAATTTTGTACAATCCTAACTCTAGTTACCTCTTGGGTATCCTTCTTGCTTTCTCCTCTAATAGGATTTTGGCCCTATAAAAAACCCACTTATCTTAACAAAAAACATAGTTTGAGGTGATAAGGAGAAAACATTATTAAGGATCTAAGAGGGGATTTAAAATTAACAATCCACCCAATATAGACCAATCTTTGATGAATGATTTGTATATAATGTCATTAATAAACCCTATTTATCACCTATGTTAATCTGCTTGTTAAATTCTCTACTACTATTGTTTAAAATATTTAACTAATACCTTTTGATTTCAGCAAGATGCTTGAAATTTTCTCATTTAGGAAAAATACTTTGTAAAGCCCATTAAAAATGGACCAAAAGATCTCTGTCAAGTCCTCAACTTTAACTTTTTGTCACTCAACTAATGTTAATCTTAAGATAACCATTTTTTCATTGTGCACTCTATAATTTCTACAACAATCAAGAAAATAAAAAATTGTTACAAGCTAGGGTTGTCGTTGCACCAAACGATCGACCTGTCAATGCCCGATACAACCACTAGACTTAGAGAATCCACAAGAGGATGTTAAGCCATGTCATGAATCCCCATGAGGGATGATGGCGCACTGCCAACAATCCCCCTCCCAGTATCTGTTGTCACTACCTGTGTGATTCAAACTTGTGACCAAGCTCTGATACCACTTGTTACAAGCTAGGGTTGTCATTGCACCAAAAGATCAACCTGTCGATTCCTGATACAACCACTAGACTTGCAGAATCCATAGGAGGCTATTAAACCATATTGTGAATCCCCATAAGGGATGCTGGCCCACTGCCAACACAAATTGCTATAAATAAAATGATTATTTTTATCTCAAATAATAAGTGGTGTACGTCTTATCATAAATTATTTTAAAAGTTATTAATGTTAAAAATTTGTCCTTTGTTGTCAGTGATGTCAAACAATGTGGTTCAGATATGTTTTGGTTTGGATATTTGATGTGGAATTTAGTGTTGAAGTATTTATTGAAGTATCTAAAGTTATGCTTTTGTATTAGAGGTTGTTATGATTGCTCTTTTTGAATCACATTGTGTTGGCAATTGTTCCATTGATATCAAATTTTTTTTAATGATGAGGACAATTGGAAGCTTTATCTATATGGTTTGGGTGTTGCCTATTTTGGTCTAAACTCTTTCATTTGTGTAATAACATAATTGGTATATGTGTTCGGGTTTAGAAGTTACATATATTTGTTGGTCTGGTGATTTTGTGTGATGTATTCTTTTCATCTGGACTTGCTTGTTGGATGTTGGTTTAGGTCCAGTTTATGTTCCATATTTTATATTTTTGATCCAGCTATATATCTTGGGTAGGAAATGTGTGTACACATTACAATCTATCTTTTGGCTGACTTGGTGAAGATGGTTTTGTTCTAGTTTGCTATATATACATGATGATTTGTTGAAAAGAACAAAGATGAGCAAGATGTGAGTAAGTTGGATGATGATGAATATATGAGATCTATGTGTGTAGATTTGGAAGTAAGTATGTGCAACCTGATATAAGGATGTCAATTTAAGTTTATGTATTATATTGTATTGCAATGTAGAAGAGACAATGGATGTAGATGTAGTAATTTTGAAGGAGTTATTGATATGGAAGGAGAACTAAGATCTACGTTGGCTAATCTAGATGAGTGGAGAAACAAGTATAAGGAGGCAGTTGAGAAGATTAATTTCTTAAGAGGTCTAGTGGACAAAGGAAAGAAAGAAATTAATGAATATAAAACAAATCTTGATGAGAAGACTAAAGAATATTCAAAATTAGAAGAAGGAGTGACAAATTTGAAAACGTAACTTAAAGATGCTAAAGATAGTACAAGTAATGGCTTAAGTCGGAAAGGTGGAAGAGAGATAGAAGAATCTATCTTGCGATTTCAAAATTATGGAGAATCGGGTGAATGGTCAAAGATCAATGAAATAAAACACAAAGGAATGAACAATGCTACTAAGGATAAGAAGATTTTCATGCTTCATAATTTTTTTTAGAAGTTTGTGATGGACTAGAGACCTCCTCCTACTTCTTCTAGGTATTTATCTTTCATAGGAAATTGTTTTTCATGTAATCAAGTAAGACACAAAGTGAGTACATGCAGAAATAAGATAAAGAATTACTCTTTCAATGGGAATTATCATTATTTCAATAATTTTGGGCACAAGGCTAGTGAATGTAGAAGCAGAATGAATATGAACAATAGTGTCTAGTTTTTCAATGGATTTTGCTATGTTTGCAATTTATATGGGCATAAAGTTGTTGAATGCAAGATAAATAGGAATTTCAAAAGAAATGTGAACGAAAGGATGATGTAGGGTGGTCTGGCATGCTATAATCGTAATGTTTTTGGGCATATTGTAAAAATTTGTAAAATCAGTAAAGGAAGGAATGCTAGTCTGGAGAATGTGGTAGACTCTAATTGAAAATAAAAGAAGTTGTGTGTAAAGAAATCAACAGAGGAGACTAAAGGAAATGTTGAAGATGGTTTGACATCCACGATGGGTACAATTCCCTCTTCTAGTAATTGAATTGGACAGTAGGGTCTGAGGGGGACCTTAAATGAAAAACATCTTTCGACCCCTCTTGGTTTGATGTTGGGTAGCCTCTCAGCATGGCAGATGTCTACAATATTTTTCCAGAGGTTTTGAGCTTATCTTGTGATCTAGATGTAATTTCTAGGTGTTTGGAAAATAGTGTATCAAATGTTTGAAAACTTTATTCGTGAGTATTTATTTCACCAATTAAAATGATTTGTGCACTTGTAATTTGGAAAGCGAAGGAGTGAATTCAAGAGAAACTATGTAAAAAGGGATTGCAGAGTAGTGATTTGGCCAAATATAAAATAATGTAATAATCAATCATGAACCAATACCTAATTATGAGTTCAAACATTTCATTCCATTGGATATGGATTCAATTGGAGATTTTTCTTGAGTTGTTGATTGTGTTATTCATAAAGAATATTTTTTTAATTATATTCATGTTGTTTGAGAAGAGTATGATCATAGGAAGACTAAGGATTTTAAGAAAAATAATTTGGCTAATAGTTCACAAAGGTTGAAGAATGAATTCAGTAGGCTAGCAAAAAAGGGTTTGGATACATGGAATTATTTTCTGATGTTTGAATATGAAGAAATTACTAGAATTGTTCTTAGTAGAATTCATGATGAATATATCTAGCTTGATAAACTACACTTAATTTTGATGGAAGTGTTGTAGGTTGTGACAAGGTTTGACTAGAGAAGTGTTGATGTTGAAATTTGTAAAGAATGTCAAAGTAAATCGATTGACCGGAGTAATTTTAGATGGAAGAGAATTAAGAATTGATTCTATCAAAGATGTGGATGTCAGGTATGCATCAATGGGGATATCATACCAAGTTTAAATTATAGCAATAAAGAAGGTTTTTGTGCATCTATCAGAGTACATGTGTCTTACAAGATGGTTGGGGAGAATGCTGAATATGATTTGTGTGAGATTATAAGGCGGCAATTGTTTGACAATCTCAAGATAACAAAGAGTGATGTGTATCTATTCTACTATGGTTCTTTCATTGTTTGTTTAGATTTCTTTTTTTTGAATTCTTTGCCCAATGTTGAGAATGTTGCATGCAGAAGCGATATGAATGTTGGATGTCAGATAAAGAGTTACTTAGATGGATTTGACGACATCTTAAAAATATGTAGAAATTTCTTTGAAAATCTCAGAGATGTGTTGATTTTGAGGAACTAGATTCGTCCTAAGGTTTTAGATTGGTATGATAATGACATTGTTTTTTTGGTTGATAAAGACAATTACTTTTTAGAGGCTATGGTTTTGAGAGTTTCTTGGATAAATCTATTACCATATGAAGTTTTAGCATATGAATGTATGAGGCTAGCATAAACACTTTTGAAGATGCCAAAGGATTAGAATGCAGAGAGATTTGGATCAAGGGAAGAGATTCTTGGAAGGTCCAAAATGATGAATCTAGAGAAGAAAGTAAATAATTATAGAAGACTATCTGCAGAGGCATCTGCCTCTTGTTCTAAGGTTTAGAAGAAAGGAAAAAGTTCTAGAGAAGAAGGATATTAAATTGGTGACTATAGACAATGATGATGAGGAAGAAGAGATGAAGGTAGAATAGGTATTTTCTCAGAGTGAGGAATTTGAAATGGTGCAAAAAAGTATGATGAGGAAATTAATGATAATGAAATTACAGAAGAAAAGGTGCTTGAAATGACCAGGAAGCTTGGCAGTGTGTGTTAGGATTCCCAAAGATACTGAAAGGGGGGGGAGGGTGAATCCGTATCTAACCGGTTATAAGATTTTCTTAACTTAAAACATGTAGAGCATATCAATACTATCTACTGGTAAACAAGAAATAATGCAATAAACAGAGATAACAACAACCACATGAAAAACACACCATAACACAGTAGTTTAATGAGGAACCTAGTGTGGGAAAAACCTCGGTGGGATTTGTGACTCACAATATTCACTTACTGGCCAATAAGAGAATATTACTGATACAAGAGGGGCCTGCACATGCCGGAAGGCCAAGTGCCTAGAGCTCACTGCTCAATTACAAAATGGGAAGTCTCACTGACTTACAAAATGGATTATATAAATTCAATGTCTTGTACTACTTCAAAATAACATCTACTATGCCAGATCCAATACCAGTTTATAGCTCTACTTCATACATAAACCCTTAACCTATAATTCGCATAATAGGCCTGCCTTATTTCACCTATATATTTTTCTTCCATCTATTACAAAATGTTTTACAATGATCTCTTATATATATGAGTCATTTTACAACTTTCCAAGTCGGCTTAAAATGATTTTACAAGAATTGACAAAATATATTACAAACAATATTCCTGTTGGCTTCTGTGCCGGTATGCTTCCTTTTAGCGCCGGTGGTCTCTGTGCTGGTGTAGAGTCTGTCTTTGCTGGTGCCGGTAAATTGTCTTGCCGGTGTCATAGGATTGTAAGGTTGCCATCAATCGCAAAACCTTCAATCACCTACAATATCTCATTGGAGTGTGCATTTGCCAACAATCTCCCCCTTTGGCATTAATGGTAACACTCATGGGAAAAATCCAAAAAATTGTTATCCAAAATAGTCTGCCGGAATTGTCTTACCAAAAATTTGTGTACCAAAAGAATATGTGCTCCCCCTAAGCTGATGAGTCATTTGCTAGTTATTTTTCTCATCCCACTACTCCCCCTATGGCATCAATGAAAAAGGTTGTCAAAGTGTCAATGAGTGTGCTTTCCTATTTCATCCTTGTAACCGGTTGGTTACAATCTAAGAAAGATCTGCCAAAACCAGATTCAGGCTCTCAATGAACTTTTTATTGTCTTTTATTATGGCCGCAGACCTCAGAACTGTACCGGTGAGGTGTTGCATTTGCTCTGCCAGTGTTTTCTATCCTTGAATCAAAGCATCAGATATTTCTTTTCTTAAGGAGGTGAGGTAGTCCAATTTTGGACTGTCTCCATTTTAGATCTTTAGACTTTCCTTTTATTCTTTCCTTCTCTCTTTCCAACTTTAGTAGTTCTTCCTCAAAACATGTTATTTTTTGCTCAAAAACTGATAATGAATCAAATGAATTAATGAAGCTATCAGCTAGTTGATTTATTTCCTCCTATACCTTGCTGATTTTCTTGTCTTTATCGACTGTCAAAAAGTTAGTTTTACATGTATCCCTGTACAAAGTTTTAAATTCCTTCAGTGTACTACAGAGTTCCGGTAAAAGAGTGTCAAATTGTCTTGTACACTTCTTTATTTCCTCCTCAAAGAATTTGTGTTTTTCTTTCTCTATTCTCTCCTTGAATGCTTCCTCTTTTATTTATTCAACTATCGTAGTGTTGTCAGTAATATACGTAGACAAAGTGTCAAGTTGACCTAGAGAATCTTTATTATCTATATTACACTTAGGTGCTATCATTTTCAAAATTGGAATTGTGTCATCAATTGCCTTGTATGCTTGTGAGCTACACTTTGTTATCTTCTTGATGGAATCCAGAAGAACTTCTGTCACATTAGTTGGTTTGAATTCTACATTTGATGAACCAATGATCTGTATTTCACTGGTGGGAGCAATTTCCTTGCTTGTGGTGACCTCTGGTAGGTCAGTTTGTGTTTCCATTTCTTTAAGAAAAGGTTTGGATTTCTCAGCTGATGCCGATGGCATTGTCTGTATGAACCTGTTGCTGAGAGTGTTTCTCAGTGTTGTCATCTATCAGTTTACCTTTTGTATTATTTGTTACCAGTGGCTCATTAGCCATATTTGTTTTCCTTGTTGATTCCTTATCCACTATAATATTGATTTCTGAGTGCCAATGTCCAATGTATATAACACCTCAGAATTGGGATTTGTGTCCTCTTGTGGTGTGTACATACTCTCATTAGCCAATTGATTATCTGTGGTAACTACCGGTGGAGTATCAAGAGGTGGTGGGGATAAGTTATCTATTATTTTTATGCTGGGTGGTCCACCAACCTTACCTTTTCCTTTATCCTTATCTTTTTGGTATACTTTTATGGGTTTAGGATTTCGATATTCTTCCTGCTTTTCCTTCTCTACAAGGAATATTTCCCATGCATTAGTTGTTTCTTCTGCAACCTCATTCACTGGATATACAGCAAGAAGTTTTTTAATTTTTATTTTCTTATCAAGCTCTACAACAACTTGCCTTCTAGCTTCAAGTCTTTTGAGCAGTTCTACCGGTAAATTCATCCACAACTTGCATCAAAAATTTCTTGTAAATGTCCAAGTGTAGGATTACACTGTTTTTCAACTTTTTCCTTGTCATCAGTTGATAATGAATCATACAGTTTATTGATGTTTTTCAGCTTTCCATCCTATGTTATTTCATTTAGAAGTTTGTCAATTGGAGCAGTGGTTTGTTGAGTCTCCTTCTTGGGTGTTAACTTCTTCTTTGGATTTAACTTCCTAGCTGTGGGCCTTACTGGCTATTGTTTCTGTCTGGTTCTTCTAGGAGAAGGTGTAGATATCAGTGAAGGTTTCCTTTTGCTCACAACTCTTTTAAATTTAGTTGGTATATCACTTTCTGAAGAATTTCCAACTAGTGAAAGGTGAGTTTCCGGATGAAGTGTTTCTAACTCATCTTCAGTAATACCACTTTGTTTGAGTACATCATCCTTAATAGCTTTTACTTTCCTGGATCCTCTTCTAACTGTTGCTTCAACCTTCTTAACCCTTATCTTTGATTGAATTTGGTTTTCAATAGTCTCAGCACTGCCAAATACCTCTTCTTTAGGTTCCTTAGGTGCTTCTAGGAGGGCTTTTGCATGTGTTTCTATTATGTGATCATCAGTTTCATACCCCATTTCAGTGACCCAAATGGTTCTTGGGATAACTGCCTCCATCCAAATTTCATCCTTCTTAATAACAAAACAGATTTCATCCTTATACTTATTTACAATTTCTTGTGATAGTCTGACTCTTGTCTTCATCCGGGCCTTCAATGCTTGAAAGTACTCTTCTATGTTTTTTTCTCTGTTCTCTCCCATGTTGTTTAGTAAATCTGACAACTGTTTGCCTACCGGTATATCAAAACCAAGATTTCTCTTACCTATACCAGGTACTTGTTTGGTTATGTGTAGCATTAGACTGACAAGTAGATTTCCAAATCTGAATGTCCCCCTTTTGTCTTTCTTAATCTTTCCCAAGTTGTCAATTAGTTCATCTTTTAGCCATTCACACACATCTATTTTTGCATTATCATTAATCATGTCATAGGCACTCTTTATGCATAGGCTAGAGACTGAGTTTAACCTATTTGCATGTGTGGTTTTGTAGCCTAAGATCATACTGATGAATCTGACATTGATATCTGTTACATCATTTACCCTTAAAGATCTCTTGTCAGATGTTGTATCGGTTACGTTAATCACCAGGTCATTTGAGACCACCTTTGTTTTATCAGGCCTGTTACCGATGCAAGGTAACCCTATCACAACTTTTACTACCTCTTTAGTGATTTTGTGAACTGAGTCCAGCCAAAAGAATGCACCATGTACCCTGCTTAAAACTATCCTTATAACATCCTTAGGGAAATCTGGAATACTGAGAATTTCAGTGAAACCTTGGGTTTCTACTATCTTGTGTTCAACTTTAACATTACCGGAATCATCACAAATTACTGATTTATACATGTTCTTGATTTCCTCATCACCTAATTCTTCTATGTGACAATGTATGTACATTCTAGGGTCTTCAACAAAAACTACTCCTTTGGGGATTTCAGAAAAAGCACTAACATTATCATCTTTTTTGGCAATCTCGGGAACTAACTGAAATACGGGTCTAGGGAATTTAATCACTTCGACTATAATAGGTTTTGCTATGAATTCAGGAACAGATGAAGAAGCCATGATTATAAATACCTTTATCTGCCTTAGGAATGATTGCTTGCTGAATTGCTTCACTTCTTTGCTCGGAATGTCTTTGCTCAAGAATTTTCGCGCTCTTCGAAGGTTTGAATGCTCGGTGAAATAAAATGTAGCCAAAATACTATTTTATAATGTTATTTTTGCCAACTACCACATTTAATGCTTACCAGTTAAGTAATGACTTAACTTATCTGTTGATATAGAAGTAATTTCAACTTCTCACCATCAACCGAGGGAATAATAACATGTTTCACATTTGATTGCCAAACCCTCAAGGGAATTTTCTTCAGTTGGATGAAGAGTCTCCTATCGGTGGAGTGTTACTCTCTTTTGCTGGTGGAGGAGTGTTCCTATCACCATTTAGATTTGATTTCCTGATCCATTGTTTTGAGAATTCCTGCTTTACTTCTTCAACCTTTTCTTTACCTTTCAAAGTAGGACCTTTGTTATTTACTGGTGAGGACTTGCTTCTACAAAATTTTGCAATATGTCCAATCTTGTTACAGGCATAACAAGTCACATTATTTTTCTAAATAGCTTTTCCATAACCTATGCCGGTTTGTGTTCTACATTGATTAGATAAGTGACCAAATCTTCCACAAACATAACATCTTACATTCATTCTGCAATTTTCTAAATTATGACCAACTTTGTTGCATTTTGAACATTGACAGGTGGGTGTATTGGTATTCTGATAATTTCTAGATCTACATTAATTTTCTCTATGACCATACTTGTTACAGTTAAAGAATTTGCCATTAAATTTATAAGCAGTAGGTTGTCTTACCGGTTTGCCTTGATCCTGTGTGTTTGCAGTACTGAAGCTTTCACCAGCTTCAAAGCCAAGACCATTAGTGTCACCATTAGGTTTCTGATTTTTCAACAAGTCACGAAGTTCGTCTGAGCTTTTCTTGAAGTTTTCTTTGTGCTAATTTGCAGTATCCAATTCTCTTTCCAAGATACCTTTCTGTCTCATGAGTTCATTTGAGTTATTTTGTGCATGCATCAGATCTGTCTTCAACATATCATTTTCATAACTAAGTCTTGTATTTTAATTTGCAACATCATTCAGTCTTCTAGTCAAGTCTTCTTCATTCTTCTTTCTATCTTCAATTTCTTTACAAAATCTTATAGTCATATTCTGCATCTCATTCTTTGTTGTCATGTTCTCTTGTTTCAGCTTATTCATCAGATCACTAAGAGTTTCCTTTTCATCATTCTCATTTTGAATCTTTTCACAAAGTTCTCTTCTCTTGTTCCTTGCAATGGTAATATTTTCTTGAAGTGCTTGAATAATATCCTCTGCACCCTTTAGATCATCTTCAAGTTTTATATTTTTTAACTTTTCTGTATCATAGTCTGAGAGAGCTGCTTCTAATTGCTTCATCAAGTTTTCCATCTCTATTGGTGTCAAGATCTTCCTCAAGCTGTTAGGCTTCTGAAAATAGAGGACCAAGCTCTGATACCAATTGTTAGTATTCCTAGAGATACTGAGAGAGGGGGCATGAATCAATATCTAACCGGTTATAAGATTTTCTTAACTTAAAACATGTAGAGCATATCAATATCATATACCGGTAAACAAGAAATAATGCAATAAACAGAGATAACAATAACCACATGAAAAACACACCATAACATAGTAGTTTAATGAGGAAACCTGGTGTGGGAAAAACCTTAGTGGGATTTGTGACTCATAATATTCACTTACTGGCCAATAAGAGAATATTACTGCTACAAGAGGGGCCTGCACATGTAGGAAGGCCAAGTGCCTAAAGCTCACTGCTCAATTACAAAATGGGAAGTCTCACTGACTTACAAAATGGATTATATAAATCCAATGTCTTGTACTACTTCAAAATAGCATCTACTATGCCAGATCGAGTACCGGTTTATAGCTCTACTTCATACATAAACCCTTAACCTATAATTCGCATAATATGTCTGCCTTATTTCACCTATATATTTTTCTTCCATCTACTACAAAATGTTTTACAATGATCTCTTATATATATGAGCCATTTTACAACTTTCCAAGTTGGCTTACAATGATTTTACAATAATTGACAAAATATATTACAAACAAAATTCCTATCGGCTTCTGTGCCAGTATGCTTCCTTTTATTGCCGGTGGTCTCTGTGCCGATGTAGAGTCTGTCTTTGCTGGTGCAGGTAAATTTTCTTGTCGGTGTCATAGGATTGTAAGGTTGCCATCAATGACAAAACCTTCAATCACCTACAATATCTCATTGGAGTGTGCATTTGCCAACAGTGTGAAGTCTATTGGTGATTCATATCACAATTATGTATCTTATGAGAATGATTTTATTGAGATATAATTTGCAAATTATTTGGTTCAGAACAATTTGGTTGCTATTAATTTTGAGGATTGTCTTCTAAAGGATCTTGTTGAGTTACTTATAGAGAGAATGGTTGAAGATGATTACCATAATGCTAAAGAAGGATTTACAGAAGCAAATTTGAATGAGATGATGATAGATAAATGTAGGAAGGCACATCAGGTGTTAATTCTTAATTTATTGAATTTTAGAAAATCTACAAAAGTGCTTGAAAAAATGTATAAATATTATTTGACGTGGCCTATTGCCACCCAAAAGTTCAAAGACAAAATTGACCGAATTGAGTTTCAATTGGTTGAAATGGCTAAAGATTATAAAGTGTCTACATATATTTATGGCAAAGAAATGGATAAGGCTCAACAATTGCATGATAAATTAGCTTTTAGAAGGAGGCAGAGAGATGAGTTAATGGGAATGTTTAGAGAGCTGAGAGATGACATGGAATTAAATCTTTCTTCTTATTTGAGATTGTTGGTTAAGTAGAGAATGTTGAGAAGGTTTCTAAAAACATAAATTATTTTGATGATGCAGTAGATAAATGTGTTGATTGTGAGAGTAAAAGTACAATTCTAGATACTACTATTTGTGCTTGGAAGGCCTTGGTGATCTAGTTGAATAAACAATTCAAAGATATTTGGCTAAGTGATTTTTAAAGGTTTTGGTGCTTTGTGTTTTGGCCTTTGTCCTTGATGGCAAAGGGGGAGAAAGGTACTGAAAAACGTTTTTGTCTAATTCAGAGATGTTGTTCTTAGGGGGAGTTGTTATTAGTTGGTGTGTTGAGAGAGAAAAAAAATTGGTTGTTTGCCATCAATGACAAAGGGGCAGATTGTTACAGATGCGTGCTTTGTCATCATTGATGTCAAATAGTGTGGTTTGGATATGTTCTAGTCCAAACATCTATTGTTGGATTCAATGCTGAAGTATTTATTGAAACATATGTAGTTATCCTTTTGTAGCTGAGGTTGTTATGATTTCCCTTTTTGGTTCAGGTTGTGTTAGTAGTTGTTCCAGTTGATATCAGCTTGTTTTTTTATGGTGAGGATAGTTGTAATCTTTATTTGTATGGTTTGGGTGTTGCCTATTTTGGTCCACACTCTTTCATTTGTGTAATAACATGATTGGTATATGTGTTTAGGTTTAGAAGTGACATATATTTATTGGTCTAGTGATTCCGTGTGATGTATTCTTTTGGTCTAGTGTTGCTTGTTGGATATTGGTATAGGTCTGGTTTATGTTCCATGTTTTATATTTTTTGTCCAGTTTTATATCTTGGGTTGGAAATGTGTGTATAGATTATAATTTATCCTTTGGTCGTGAAGATGTTTTTGTTCTGGTTTGGTATATATACATGTTGATTTGTTGAAAAGAGTATTGCTGAGAAAGATGCAAGTAAGTTGAATGATGATGAATATGTGAGATATGTGTGTGGAATTCGGAAGTAAGTATGCGTGACTTGATGTAAGGATGTCGATTTGAATTGTTTCATCAGATGGTACTGCAATGCAAAAGTGATAGTGGATGTAGATGCAATGATTTGGAAGGACTAGTGGTCTAGATATTTCAATAAGGTCAGAGATTGTTCTTCAGCTATGACTATAATTAGCATATTGAGATTCTTTTATTCTTACAGTTCTTTTCTTGAAAGTTGTAAATTTGCATCTTGCCCTATTGCAGTTAGCTTCAAGTTTGCATGTCTTGTTTTGTATCTTGCCCCAAGAGCAGTTAGCCTTCATCTAGAAGTTTCGAGTAGTGATCTCTATATTTTGTAATACATTTCTATATAGTGGATTATTTCTGTGATTTTGTGCTCACAATGGTTTTTCCTAGTTTGCATTTTCCACATATAAATTTTGGTGTTCATGCATGATCAATATGAATGTTCTATGATGTCTTAATTTATTTGGAATGATTTGGTTGATGCACGATTGAAGTCTGGAATTTTAGTTTATGTTGATCCCCCCCTGTCAGCATTCGGTGTGTGTTCAACAATTAAAACTAAAGTTTAAAAAATCAAGCAAATCTTTTACCTAATAGTAATTTTCTAAGCTAACCATCATTGTTTAATCCTTTTAAGTGAAAAAAATAATTATGTATTATGTATGTAGGAGAAATCATACAAGTGGAATAGATTAACATACATCGTTTTATTTTTTAATGCCATCAAAACCATGAACATAGATGTTTTTAATAGATATTAATTAATGAAAAAACTTATGCTAAAATTGTAGGATTTACTTGTTATATTTCTTTATTTGGCATTTGCATAAGTGCTCATGAGATTTATTCATATTCAAAGAAACCTTTGGTAAATTTTTTAAATCACAAATTTTATATTATCCTCTATCAAAACCTTTGACTAATTTAATGATAAATGAATATTGGACACAATAAACAAGAATATAAAAAACCTAAAATTCTTTAAAATTTGATAAATTCAACTAGATTGATTATACTTTACTAAAATGAAATTCTAAATATACTCAATAAATGTCTTTAATATTCTTAAATAATTTTCAAACAAATAAAATATTTTTTTAAAGTGCAATTATATGATACACAAAACCACTCATAGATTATTTAATCTTGGCCTTTCTAACTGCTCTTTTGATCCATGGTGGGTTCATTCATAGCTATAAAGTTCTAAGTTTTGGGGATGATCAAGACCCTTAGGTTGAATTATGGATTCCAATATTGATACTTAAAAAGTGATACACTTTCCATTTCTAGTAGGGCCAATTTTTCCAATTTTATGCTAGTCAACATGGATAAAGATTCCTTAATTTAAAGTGGACCTGACATTACATTGATAACTTGACTCAGTTCTTTGCCTACATCTATTTTTTATGGTATCAACTAGGTTTTTGGAAGCTCCTACCTCCCTCCTGGATGGGTTTACATTTTGAGTGGTTCCTTACTCTTTATGATATTGTCCTCTCGATTGTTCCCTTTTTCACACCTCCTACAAGTAGGACTATTAACTTGTGTCTTGTTGTCTCTCATGTAAAGGGGATTGTAGGTGCTATACCTTTTAATGATCATGTTATATTTTAGAAAGTAGTAAATGTGTGTTCTTTAACTCCCAATTCATGGTATTAGGAGAGAATTTTTTAGACAATAAGAAGTATTCCTCTAAAAGAGGACTGATTAACAAATTTAATAAGTTGTGACTTTAAATTCTAGTATTTTAATTAGTGGATTTTAGTTTTCTTTCACCCCGCCCATAGTGGTAGAAATATAATTTAGCCTTGTGCAAGGAGTTTCTTTGTGGTGGTTTTTGAATCTTTTTTTATTAGGATGTAGTTGTGGAAGGGCATTCTTAGTTTTGCAGCATCACAAACTCTTACTAATGCCCTAGTATACTATTATTAACCCTCATACCAGATCGTTCTCCTCTATATTAGTATGGACTTATCTTCCAAACCTCCCTTTAGAATTTTAATATGATTCTAGTTACAAGGTTAACAATAATTCATTGGGCAGATTTATGAAGGAGGACCAAATCAATTCTCATTTTTATGATACTAGCTATGCTCATACTTTAGTGAACTTAGATTTGTCCAAGTTCCTTCTTGACAAGTTTATTCAATAAGTGGTAGATTAGTCATGGAGCCAAATTGTCAATTATAAAGACATGCATCTCAATGTCAAGGTAGTTGACTACTAGAAATTTTCTATTAGAATGCCCATGACATAAGGTTTTGAGAATTCCACCTTGGTTGAAAATTTTTCTACTGAAAGAATTTAATGTGGATTTATTGTTGAATATTCTACTTCAAAGTCTTTGGAGTCTACTTGTGGCACTATGGAGAAAAATTATAAGCTATTTATTGTTACTTTGTTCTATAATTTAATGGTGGTTGTTCCTCTGATGTATCATACCCACTCCTAGTTTGTGGTGTTAGTGATCATTCCCTAGTTCTAGAGGAAGTTCCCATTTATCAAATGCCTTATCTAACCAACATCCAATAAGGGAAGAAAGTTCTTCCTAAGTCATTTTCTTATTTCCATGTGCAAGCCCACGTTATATGTATTGTTAGGACAAGGTATGACACTATCTAAGATGCCAATTCTCTCTTGGACTTCGTTTTGGCAACTTAATTGGAGCTTGTTGATGCTCTATTAAAGTTGTAACTTGATAATGGGTTATTGTTGTCTCTTGTTTCTATATTTTTTTTTTATGTATTGCGTTATTGGTTAGCTATTTTTCTACTCACAATTTGTTGTAGTAGAATTTTAAAAGCTCTTTAAAAAACAATAATTTTTAATCAACAACAATAAAATACATAAATCTACATATAGACTATATCAGCTCATAATTAATAATAGAATAAACAATAATATATAATTTTGTTAAAAATATCAATTAAATTTGAACTAAATTAACTAAAAGAATAAAATAATAAAGATTTATTAAAGATTATGAAACACCATTTCTAAATAAATATGAAATGTTATAACAAAAATTATAAGAATCCTTCCTATAATTTTAATTTTCCTTTGAATCTAATAAGTATTATATGAACAGAGGGCATTCTATCTCTATGGAAGCTACTGAAATCATCCCACAAACGCTATATGTGAACAAAACAATCATTTGAAATGCATTAATGAAAATCCTTGAGAAAAATTCTGACTAATACGCACTGTAAATTTTAATTTAATATGAAAATGTAAATTTTTAGTTTTTGGAATACTTTTAATAGGTTTTAAAGTTAATCGTGCCCCAACTGTTTTAACCCTTTTTTTCATTATTATTATATGAATATAATATGCTAGCTGTATATTGGTTGGAATTTATTGTACAAAGCTGAGGCTTATACTCTTTAAGAAAGAAAATTTCGACCAATACGTGTACGCAGTTTCTCAACAACTTGTAAGGTCAGCGACACGGATGATTATGTGTATTCAGAACGGAAGGTCTGAACACCGCAAGCTGTAGGTGGAAGATTCTATTTAAGAATGGTAGGTTTTAATATCCAAAATGCTAATATATATAAACGTCAGCGCATTCGGTGTATGTATCAGCTATCTAAGATATCAAAGCCTAAACGTAAAAGTGACCAACGTCTCAGAAATTGGAATTTCTATTTGCTTTGTAGTGCCTCAAATCTCTGTAAAAACCCCTTCGAACAAAATTTGTGTTGTAAACAGAGAGTTGTCATTTCAATAATAATCCATGGGAAAATTCCCATTAGGGATTGCTAATGGATCTCTAAAATGCGAAGATCTGAATGAGAATGGAACATGCGAAAGCCAACGTCAATTTGGTGATATATGGCGAGAAATCCAAGGCGCAAACAATTGGAAGGGCATGCTTCATCCCATTCACCCGCTTCTCAAAGCAGAGATTCTCAGATATGGTGATTTTGCACAGCAGTGCTACGATGCATTTGATAATACTCGGTCTTCCAAATACTATAGGAATTGCAAGCGCACAAAAAGCTCACTGGGGAAGAGATTGGAATTAGTAAAATGTGGACGTGGTTATCAAGTTACCGAATACATATATGCCAATACTGGAACCCTAAATTCCTATTTCCAGGAGAAAGCAAGGGATAGCGGTGCTTGGATGGGTTTCATTGCTGTTTGCACAGATGAAAATGAGATAAAAAGATTGGGTAGGCGGGATATAGTTGTTGCATGGAGAGGCACCGAAACACCACAAGAATGGATTCAAAATCTCAGAGATATATTAGTTCCTGCTACTTTGTCGATTAACGTAGAATCCAACATCCAAGCTACATTCAAATCCGATGTTCGGGTAGAGAAGGGGTTTTTGAAGTATTATACATCTGTAAATGAAGGCTCCAGACTCAGCGCAAGAGAGATTGTTGTGAATGAAATAACGAGGTTATTGAATAATTTCAAAGATGAAGATGTGAGTATAACGTTCACTGGACACAGCTTGGGAGCTGCACTGGCAACCCTAAGTGCATATGATATAAAACAAATGGTGATGAACGAAAATTACATGAGACCAATACCTGTCACAGTGTTTGCCTTTGCCTCTCCACGTGTAGGTAACTTATCATTTTCCCAACACGTTGAGGAGATTGGAGTTAAAGTGTTGCGCCTGGTAAATAGAAAAGATTTCATTCCTAAAGTTCCTGGAGTTTTTGTGAATGAGAAAATGGGTTGGCTCACCAGAATTCTGTATTGGTTTCCATGGGCATATGTTCACGTTGGAATCGAGATTAGTTTAGACACCAGCAACTCAACAGTGCTGAAGCAAACTTATAATCCAGTGGGCTTCCACAATTTAGAGGTTTATCTCCACTTGATCGATGGGCTTCAAGAGAATAAAAAGCTGCCTTTTACATCATCAGGAAGAGATCGAGCCCTTGTCAACAAGAATTCTGATTTATTGGTTACAAAGCTTCAAATCCCTTCTTACTGGTGGACGCGGAGAAATAAAGAAGTGGTGAAACGTATAGATGGAAAGCTGGTATACTCTCCGAGACCGGCCACTTCTGTTCTCCTTCCTCAGTCCTCACCCCCGGTCATCTTTAATTTAGTAAGTTTATTGCAAGTGGTTCTTGTTCTTTCTGTAGTTATAATTGTCTTCCAAATTGGACGTACAATCTAGAACCCTATCTGATTCCATTAATGTTTAGTGGAATATTTGTCAACGATGTTTAATGTCAACTGAAATTGTACATTGAAGATCTTTATTAATATGCGGTTGTACTTGCATTGAAAGAAGGTGCAATGTTTATAGTGATTGTAATTTATATCATATGCCATAACATGTATATAATTGAATTTATAAATGCTTTATTAAAAATTTGATATAATATCAATATGTTCAATTAATCACTATTAATTGTTTACAATTGTTGATATAGTATAAGTTTGGTGAGTTTTGATAAGAGTCATTGTAGCATCTTGGATGTGATGTCTATTAAAATGTTGAATATTGATTATTTTAGTATAGAATTGAGAATATTGAACATCATCTAGATGGTTGTACAAAAAATATAAAATGTTGTCTCGAGAGCTAAATGGAAACTAATGTGGTTAAATATAGATGTTGCAATTTGTGCTCATATCAATTGATGATTAAAAAGGCCTTAAAAATGTTCTTTAAACAAATCTTAGACACTCAACTTAACAGAGAATAATCATATTCATACATTTAATGTTAAAATTGTGAAATTTTAAAAAGGAAAGCTAAACAACAAATAAATCTAACTTAAAAAGATAAAAACATAAAAAAGAATTGACCACTAGCAACTTAAGCTAAAAAAATGATAACAAAATATAAATTCATGATTAAAATCAATCAATATATTGAAAGAAACAAATTAATATTAGGACCATACATTAATAACATTTAAAATCATAATTGTATGGAATGCGCATTTTCGGAGGGTACTAATCAAATAATGTGAACACTGAAATTAGTAGTCATAATCATTTATAGTATGTTGTAATAACATAAATGCATAGTTTTGATACTTCTTATAAGTCCTTGTTGTGCTTCCTCCACATCTCGTCAATGGTCTTGAGATCAAAGCCATGGATTAATTGAAACTCTAAAAAATTACATAGCATTTTTCTATTTCAGCATCTCCTATAAGAAACATCAACCATCAGCTTGTCACTTGATTTGCTAAAATCACCTTGCGGAACTCCAAAATTTGTTTTGTGTAAATCAATAGTGCACATCTAGTACTATTGTCAAACCTCCACACCCATAACTAACTAACTAAATATTGCACATCGAGTAGTAGTGGAAGCATTGTGAAGACATGAAGTAATGATATTTTTTTTAAATAATGAAAATAGAAAGTTTTCTAATGAATTTTTTTATTAAACTCTTCTTCAAAGCAATATTTGTGACAGCCATTCCAAAGGGGTAGCACTATAGTAACATGTATCAAAGCTACAAGTTTCATAGAAATATGACACTGTGGATTTGGTAATTGTCCACCTAATATGTTTGGATGTAGTAGAATGGCAGTCTCCCATGAGACCATATGGCCTTTCAGATTACAATGCACAGAGGGAGAATTAATGTAGAATGATATTCTATATTTTTAATAAAGTATTCAAGAGTCAATTTATCAAAGTGATAAAAGTAAGAAAGTTATAACAAATAAAGAAGGATCATCATGTACTAAAGGAAAAAGGGAAACATATTACAAATTTCTGTAAATATGATAGACCAAGGCATAATAGTTACAATAGTGATGGACTAGGTCCAAATCTGCATGAATAGTGTTGGAACTACTACATATACTTTATTAGAATAGGGACAAATGTTGGTCTAAGAAGGGTAGTCCATTCCTTTTACTTGATTTATACCATTGATTATTGAACAATTTCTTTTTTAAGGATGTTATCTTCAAAGACGTATGCTTCCTAAATCCATAGTTCTAAAGTGAAAAAACTTCCATAAAAATTAGAAACAAACTTAATGAATCAATGTTATTTTGAACCACAACAAAAATATGTATGCACTGTAATGGTTTTGACACCTATACCATTAAATTTGTTCACATTATTTTTTTTAAGTTTCTCTTCCTTAATGTGATTTTTATTTTAGATTTAATAATTCTTCACATGTGTATGCTTTAATCTAATTTTAAACTCCCTTACTATTTAAAGACAAAGACATTACACCTATTGATAGTGTTGTCAACAAGTTTTAGAGCATTAACAAGGATTTGATTCAAAAGATTGAAAGCCTGCTAAAAAATTTGTAAGGTCTTTGGGGTTTGTTCCCCTATTTCTATTGTTGTTGTTTTACTATTATCCAATGTTTGGTTCACTGTTGGTTCCCTTTTGATGGACATTTTTGTCATGTTAGGGTTTCATGTCCCTTAGAAACCTATTTTCCTTTAATCAAAAGCAAATAAAAAAGCATTCATAGGATCCAAACAATTTCAAAATATACACTTTCAAATTAATTAAACCTTCACAACTTCTATGCAACAAATAAAGAAATGGAGGGTCCATATTATACATATACCACTATGTTTCTACCTTATGATGTTCCTTGGGGGGTGGAGTTCCCAATGAAGTGTGAAATAGAGGATTACAAGTTACATACCTTAGCATTCCATGATTTGCTATTTATTATATATGTGATCATTGTGGTTGTGATTGATTTAATCATTTGTAATTTTGTGGTGAGGGTTTTGGGGGTTAGGAAGCATGGTGGTAATGAGCCACTAAAACAACCATGATCAGTATTAGGAAGATGCAAAAAATTCTAATAGTTTGCAGTGAGGAATTTGATATACAGGCTTGTTGCTCTTTATCATTAGATAAAAATAAAACATATTGTGAGATAGTAGAAAATGACGAGTAGTATCTTAGGGAGCTATAAAAATAATCTTAGAACATTTTAATTTGGAGAAAATGGTATACTCCAATTTTATAGAGTAATTGTTTGGTTTCTTCTTAGGTCACAAGTTTGAATCATAAGAAGGACTAGGTTTCAGAAACTATGGGCCTATGTAGTTTGTGCAAATACAAGATGTTGTAGTTTATATTTTTATTTTAGTTTAAGGCGAGTTTTGGGTTTGAAACTATTTGTTAGATTTATGGAGGATATTAAAAAAAAATCACAAAATTCATGGCAAGTGACTTAGTTAAATATTATACACAAATTGTGTTAATCTATCAAAGATTTGTTGAGAAAAAAATGAGCAGAGCTTAGAGGAAAAACATTACAAAACCTTACCAAAGCATAAATTTCTTGAAAGTGAGATTAACGAAAACCAATCTCCATACACAACTGTTGCTTTAATCTATTTAAAATAAGTAAAAAGTGAGTTTGAAATTATAATGTTTTTAGAGCTACTTGTTTTTTATTAAGTGAAAAGAAGTTTTTGAAGGGGCCCTGAAACCCTTTTACAGAGACTAGATAATCAAAAGATAAGACATTAAAGACCAACTAGATAGAGAAAAACACAAAAAAGAGAAAGGTGTCTAAGACAAAAAGCCAACAAGAAGCAAAAAGAAGAAAAGGGACGACACAAAAACAACTAAGGGACAGCCACGAGCAACAGACCTAAGAAAGGTTTATGATAAGCTTTGTCGCTTCTTGCTCCAGCTAGACAATAGAGGCGGAAGTGCTCTTCAGTTCCTCCAGCTCCTTGGCATGCTGGGTCATCTTCCTAGTACTTTCTTGAGTTATTTTACCGTGACTAGTAGTCCCCCCTTCAAGAGTTGGAACCTTATCCTCGGTCATATCAATTATATTTTTTCCCTCATAGATTTGTTCTAGTTTGCCGATCATCGCACTAACGCTATCGGTAGAGGCTTTCAGAATTTTTTGGCTTTGTTATCCAATTTTCTTCAGAGTATTCTCATGATTGAGTACCCTCTTCTTAGGATCACTAAATCTATCCTCCACAACTTTAAATTGAGAGCCATATGCACCAGTGATAGCCTTTGCATCGCTAATGGATTTTGTTAATTAATTCAGGTAGTTAGGCATGGTATTGAGCTTACATGTTCCAACAGCTTCTAAGGTATCCAATTTACTAGATGAATCCTCCTCCTTATTCTTTAAACTATCTATCTCCAAATAGACCCAATCAATAACCTTGCAGAACTCCATCATCCCACTCTTCGCAGTATTCAGCATGATAACTGGAGAGTTTCTGCTATCAATGTTGAACTCAAGAGCAGTATTATCCAGGGTCTCCACATTAGCACTAGTAGTTTTATCATTGGGAGGAAGAGTATCACCTTCATTCACTGTCTACCGATGTTCTTCAACATCATCTTTCCTTTTATTCGGGTCTAGAGGATTGGGTTAGACATTTAGAGAATCATTCCCTTTTTCTGGGGTAATATCAGTAATGATAGGGGTCCACTTATTTTTATTCTTAGGCAGTGGGGTAACATAAGCACTATCAGTCTCCATCCCCTCATCATCCTCTTCATCATCTTCAAGCCATCTGTCCTCCTTCTGAACCTTACTCCTTTTTCCTTTAACCCCTTTTCCATCTTCCTTTTTTCTAGACCCAAAAGCCATATCTTTTTCCTTCCCCTTGCTAGAAACTTTAGGAAAGGTAGTCCTATCACCATAATCTTCCCACTCAATATCAAACTCCTCGTCTTCACTATCTTCTAAGTTCTTTGACTCATCATCTGAATCTGAAAGCTCAGTGATAGGATGCTACACAAAGGAGGTCTTGACATGGGTGTATAAAATCAATATTAACCCTTCATGCAGGGGAGGGTTACTATCTGGATTATCCCTAACTAGTGTTAAGGGAGCTAAATAGATAGAAGGGTATAGACACCAGATCTTTATGGCAAAAATGATTTAGAAGTACAAAGTGATAACCAAGGATACGAGAGTATCTACTATCAAGAGTAACATATTGCATGAAAGAAAAAAAAAACCCATCTCCATACCTTCTTTATCACCTTCGGCGAGTAGTAGGTCTTGTTGGATTTCACCAACTTGGTTTTTTCAGACTCATCCTTCTGGAATCGCTTGATAGAAGCCTTTGTAAGCTTTCTGTCTCTGTAAAAATTTATGCCTCCCATTGGCAATGCCAGTGACTTTCATGATCATCCCTTCGTCAATTTCAACTTTTCTTCCTCCTATGGTAACTTTTCCATCTTTCTAATTCTTCTTGAAAATTCTAGTAATGGTAGGGTTTTTCCTAAAAATTCTCTCCATATACCTTGTCATCTTGACTATTTCTAGAATAGCCCATGCCTTTCGCTTATCTTTCCATTCATCATAGGAGAGCGACTCAATTCTTTTCTTGTTACCTCCCATAGCATCAACTACAAAATTAAATTCGTTTCCTTCACAATGTAGAATAGGTCAAAAATAGAGATCAAAGTGTAGAGCAAGGAGGCCTTCAAAATAGAAATGGGCACCCACAAAGTATGCAGAGGGTGAACTCACAATACTGGTTCCCACTTTTTGACCAACTTTGACACTTAGATGAACATTTTGCAAAAAACCTTCACTTTTCGACACCTATAACTTTTAAATCATTAAGAATTTGAAGATGATGTAAACTAGTGATTTGTAACATCCTTTTTGTAGATTCTAAATATATTTTTTTCAAATTTTTTTGAATAAAATTTATTGATTTTTCCATCTCCCTCAAAAGTAGTTTTTTACAGGAAACAACATTTTTTAAGAGTGATGTGCATCCCGAAACGTATAAATTTTTTTCTGTAAATGATAAAAACTTATCTCTTTTAAATTTTGGTTTGTAACATCAATACCCAGGGCATGCAGTTGGTTTGATAGTGATATGTTGAATATTTTTTATTTTATTAAGTTTTGAAGTTCGACTAATTATAATTTAGGTATAGGTGTACGTTTGAACACATAACTTGCTCTATATATATCAAAATTAAGTTTTATTTTTTTTGTTAGAAAGAAGACATCAATACCTAGGGCATAGATATTTTTCAGAATTTTTTTGAATTAGTTTGCTATTTTTCCCAATGCATTGAACAAAGAAGTTCATGTTTGGTGAAAAACCTACATTCATAAAAAATAAAATAAAAATATATTAATAAACTTAAATATATTAAAAATTATACTATTTGGAAAGCTTATAATAAGGACTAAATCCTCAAGAAAACAAAACTTCTAAATGAATTCATTTGACCCCTCGAAAGCTAATGTAAAATTGGTTTTTTATCAGCATTTGATAGATGCAAAGGAGACTCCATTGCAAGTATGATTTAGAAGTAGAGAGGTTCTATCTGAGAAATTTTGATCTAAGAACCTTTGATCTAACTCTCTTCAATTAATTACTTCAAATGGGACCTCTTAAAGCTTAAATAAATATATTTTCCAAAAAATGTATGATTTCGGCAAAAATCAGGATGTACCAAAAAGTGGGAACCAGCTTTGTGAGTTCACCCCAGAGTCTTGTCTGCATTAAATTCCATCTCAATCTGCGAGCACCACTCTTTTCGATTCATTATGGCCATTTTCATTGATATGTACATTGTTATTATTCCTTATCACTCCCTCATAACCATGCACTCTATCATAAATGAGGAAGGCACGAGCCTCATGAGGAAGATCCAACTCACCTCTCCAACTCATCATGTGGTTAGAATGGATAGCCATGTTGGCCGCCCAATCAGCCACAGTGTTGGTTTATTTATAATTGTAAGATATGGCATACTGCTCAAAAGAGTTAATTATCTCTCTTCGTTGAGATATGATATTTTTATGATCAATGATGGGGAGGATAGAGCCTTTAGGCATTGAATGATGTTATTAGAATCTCCCTCAAGCCAAACTTTAATAAATCCCAATAATTTAAAAAGGGAAAGGGTTTGGTAAGTAGCCATGGCCTTGGCTAAGTGGTTATTTTGTGATCCCATAGGGAGTACCACCGCCGCAATATGATAACCAGACTCATTGCTTATCACTTCCCCACACCCAGTTGGCCCCGAGTTTCCCTTGGCCACCCCATCAAAATTATCTTTCATCTAGCCAGTCGGAGGAAAAAACCACTTACTACTTTCTCTCTTATTTTTCTTGTAATCTTTGTCTATGGAAGTAGAAATATTCTAATTTTTGAAGAGGTCTGAATCATCCTTGCTCCTGAAAAGAAGAGGCTTTCCATCAGCTTTCAGATTTTCCACAATGGCCCACTTAATTTTTCTAGACACAACTTCAGGAGAGGAGTAGGTGTTGTCAAATGCACACTCCAATAAGAAATTGTAGGTGATTGAAGGTATTGTCATTGATGGCAACCTTGAAAATCATGTGATACCGATAGGCAGACACAGGCATCGACACCGGCAGAGTCTACATCGGCACATAAAACACCAGCAACGAATAGGAAGAATACCGAAATCTTGGTCGACAACAATGTAGTATTAATTTATTTTGTAATTAATTATAAAATCTTTTGTAAGCCGACATGGCGGATTGTAATATGACTCATATATGTATGAGATCATTGTAGATCATTTTCAAGACAAGAGATAGGATGTGAAGTATGGAAAAGTAATAGCAGACCTAATATGTGAATTATTGGTTAAGGGTTTATGTTGTAGCAGAGCTTAAACCGGTACTGAATCTGGCATAGCAGATGCTAATCTGAAGCAGTACAAGACATTGGATTAGTATAATCCATTTCTGTACGTCAGTGTGACTTCTTTTGTAATTGAGCAGTGAGTTCTAGGCACTTGGCCTTCCTACATGTGCAGGCCCCTATTGTAAGAGTAATATTCCCTTATTGGCCAGTAAGCAAATATTGTGGGTCACAAATCCCACAAAGCTTTTTCCCACACCAATTTTTCTCATTAAAATACCATGTTATGGTGTGCTTCTCATGCTATTGTTATTGTTCTTATTTACTGCATTATTTCTAGTTTACCGGTACTCAGTTTTAATATGCTTTTCATGTTTTAAATCAAGTAATTTGATATACCGATTAGATACTGATTCACACCCCTCTCAGTATCTTTGGGAATCCTAACAATTGGTATCAGAGCTTGGTCCTCTATTTTCAAAATCCTAACAGCTTGAGGAAGATCTTGTCATCGGTAGAGATGGAAAACCTGAGAAATCAATTGGAAACAACTCTTAAAGACTATGATGCAGAAAAAGTGAAGAATATCAAATTTGAGGATGATCTGAAGGTTGCTCAGGATATTATTCAAGCATTAAAAGAGAATTTTACTATTGCAAGGAACAAGAGGGGAGAACTTTGTGAAAAGATGCAGAATGAGGAAAATGAAAAGGAAACTCTTAGTGATTTAGTAAACAAGCTAAGACAAGAAATCAGTACAACGAAGAATGAGATGTCGGATATGACTATGAGATTCTGTAAAGAAATTGAAGACAGAAAGAAGAATGAAGAAGACTTGGTTAGAAGACTAAATGATGCTGGAAATGAAAACACAAGACTCAGTCATGAAAATGATATGTTGAAGATAGATCTAATGCACACACAAAATGACAGAACTGAACTCATGAGACATAAAAGAATCTTGGAGAATGAACTGACTCGGGCAAATCAACACAAGGAGAAATTCAAGAAAAGTTCAGAAGAACTTGGTGACATGCCGAAGAATCGAAAACCTAATGGTGATACAAAGGGCCTTGGCTTTGAAGTTGGTGAAAGCTCTAGTACTACAAACAATCATGATCATAGCAAACTGGTAAGACAACATACTACTTACAAATTTAATGGCAAATGCTTTAATTGTAACAAGTATGGTCACAGAAAAAATCAGTGTAGATCTAGAAATCATCAGAATACTAATACACCCACCGGTCAATGTTCTAAATGCAACAAAGTTGGTCATAATTCAAAAAATTGTAGAATGAATGTAAAATGTTATATTTGTGGAAGATTTGGACACTTATCTAATCAATGCAGAACACATACTAGCATAGGATATGGGAAAGCTATTTAGAAGAACAATGTGACTTGTTATGCCTGTAACAAAATTGGACATATTGCCAAATTTTATAGAAGTAAGGCATCACCGACAAATACCAAACGTCCTAGTTTGAAAGGTAAAGAAAAGGTTGAAGAGGTAAAGCAAGAATTCTCAAAACAATGGATCAGAAAGTCAGATCAGAATGTTGATGGGAATACTCCTCCACCGGTAGAACAGAGTATCACTCCACTGGTAGGAGACTCTTCATCTAACTAAAGGGAAATCTTTTGGGGGTTTAGCAACAAAATGAAAAACATGCTATTATTCCCTCGGTTGATGGTGAGAAGTTAAAATTACTTCTATACCAGCAGATGAGTTAAGTTGTGACTTAACCGGTGAGCATTAAATGTGGTAATTGGAGAAAATAACATTATAAAGCAAATGTTTTGGCTCCTTTTTCATTCACCAAGCATTCAAATCTTTGAGAGCGCAAAAAATCCCAAGCGAAGGCATTCTAAGCGAAGAAGTGAAGAAATCCATCAAAGCATTCATCCTTAAGGAAGATTGTGGTATTTATAGCTATGGCATCTTCATCCACTCTTGAATTTATTACAAACCCTATTGTTGTTGAAGTTGTTAAGTGCCCTAGACCTGTATTCCAGCTGGTTCCCAAAATTGCAAAGAAAGATGATAGCATAGGTGCATTTTCTCAAATTCCTAAAGGAGTAGTATATGCAGAAGACCCTAGAATGTATATACATTGTTATATTGAGGAATTAGGTGATAATGAGATCAAGAATATGTATAAGACTATGATTTATGATGAGTCTGGAAATGTCAAGCCGGAACACAAAATAGTGGAAACCCTAGGTTTTACTGAAATCTTTAGTATCCTGGATTTTCCCAAGGATATCATAAGGATTGTGTTAAGTAGAGTACACGGTGAATTTTTTTCGGTTAGATTCAATTCATAAAATCACAAAAGAAGCGGTAAAAGTTGTAACAGGGTTACCTTCCACCAGTAACAGACCTGACAAAACAAAGAAGGTCTCAAATGACACAGTGATAAACCTAACCGGTGCAACATTTGATAAATGGTCTTTAAGGGTAAACGATGTAAAAGACATAAATGTCAGATTTATCAGTATGATCTTAGGTTATAAGGCTACACATGCAAATAGGTTGAACTTAGTTTCTAGCCTATGTATCAAAAGTGCCTATGATATGGTTAATGATAATGCAAGGATAGATGTATGTGAATGGCTCAAAGAAGAGTTGATAGGAAATCTAGGAAAGATCAAAAGAGATAAGAAAGAAACATTCAGATTTGGAAATTTGCTTGTTTGTCTGATGTTATACATAACAAAACAAGTACTCGGTATTGGTCCAAGAGATTTTGGTTTTGACATTCTGGTAGGAAAACAACTGTTGGATCCATTGAATAATATGGGAGAAAACTGAGAGAAAAACCTAAATGAACATTTTCAAGCATTGAAGACTCGAATGAAAACTAGAGTAAGACTGTCACAAGCTATTGTGGATAAATATCATGAGGAAATTTGTTTTGTGATCAAGAAAGATGAAATCTGGATGGAGGCAGTTGTCCCTAGAACTATCTGGGTAACTGAAATGGGCTATGAAATAGATGACAATATCATTGAAACTTATGCAAAAGCCCTCCTTGAAGCACCCAATGAACCTACTTAGGAAGTTTTTGGAAATGCTGGAACAATAGAAACTGGAATTCAATCAAGGAAAAGGGTAAAGAGGGTTGAAGTAACCATAAGGAAAGGAACCCGATAGGCTAAAGAAATCAAGGAAGATGTTTTGAGACAAATTGGTATAAGTGAAATTGAGTTGGAAGCACCTCAACCGGAAACTCATCTTTGACTGGTTGGAACTTCTTCTGAGAGTGAAATACCGACAGTATTTAAAAGGGTAGAAAGGAAAAGAAAACCCACACGAGTACCCTCTCCTACACCAACAAGAACCAGACAAAAACAATAGGTAGGTAAGGCCTCCTGCAAAGAAAATGACTCCTAAGAAGAAGAAGGTAAAAGAAGATATCGCTCCAATAGACAAACTTCTTAGTGAAATTACAGAGGATGGTAAGCTGGAGAACATCAACAAAATATACAATACACTATCAGTTGATGATAAGGAAAGCATAGAGAACAGTGTAATTTCACACTTAGATATATACAAGAAATTTTTGATGGAAGTTGTTGATGAAATTCCAAATGATCTGTATAGGAGACTTGAAGATAGAAGGTTAGCCATCGTTGAGATGGATAAGAAAATTAAGATTGAAGAACTACTTGCAATACATCCAATCAACTCAACTGATGAAATTTATAAACTAATCAGTGAAGCAAACTGAACAGTATTCTCTACTACTCACCGACATGTAGCACTGATGGCAGGTAGAGTAAAAGAAGTCTCTGAGGAAACAATAGATGCATGGGATATATTCTTTGTGGAAAAAGAAAAACAGGAAGAATTACTCAGACCAAAGACTATTAAAGTATATCACAAGGACAGAGATAAGAGGAAAGGAAAGGTAGGTCGACCTCCAAGCCTTAAAATAATTGACAATGTGCCCCCACCTCTTTTAGATACTCCACCAGTAGATACTACTGACAGTCAACCGGCCACAGAGAGTATGAAGACTCCACTAGAGGATACAGATCCTGAGTCTGAAATTTTGTATACTGTGAATGTAGACACCTAGGAAGTAAATGTTGTGGTTGACAGAAAAACCACTGAAGATAAGGAGGAAGATGTGACTACTGAGTCATTGGTTGTAGAAGTTAAAATAAGCATAGAAAAACCCACATAGGCAAAGCAACCGACTAAGGATACCACTGAGAAATTGGTAGAAACAACAGAGAAACCATCTGAAGAACCGGGAAAAGAGAGTTCAGAGGTACAAACTGAGACTACATCTGAGAAAATGGTAGTTGAAAGCATAGAGAAACCCTCTGAGATACAGATAGAGAAACCAAAACAGGTACAGGTTGAAGCACAGGTTCAGACAGAGACAGTACCACCGGCTCAAACTGAAAAGCATAAACCTTTGTTTGTAGAAATGCAAACACAGACTAACCTACCAGAGGTCGAATCAAGTAAGGTGATTACCACAACCGGTAGCATGGCTATTGTAAAGACTGTTGGAAAAACATCTAGTAGATCTATGGCAGAATTCAGACCTACAAATATAACAGAGGTCTTGTTGGATTCAATAAACAAGATCACAGAATGTAATGCATAAGATTATAAGGCTATTGATGATACAATTCCAATTCTTAAATTGATAGCACCAAGTGTATTGTTGATAATAAGGATTCTTTAGGTCAACTAGACACATTGTCTAAGTTCATCACTGGCAACATATTGATTGTTGATCAAATAAATGAGGATACATTTAAGGAAAGAATGATTAAAGAAAAAGAGAAATTCTTTGAGGAAATTGTGAAGAAGAACAAGGAGAAAATGGATACCCTATTACCAGAACTTGGAGAAATAATTTTTGACTTCAAGGAACTATACAGGGACACTTGTAAGACAAATATCTTAATAGAAGACCTTGACAAGGAAATCAGCAAAGCACAAGACAAGATTAACAATATTGCTGACAATCTGATAGGATCATCAGATTCATTTTTGGAGATAGAAAAGAAATTGCAGAGCTAGAAGAGAAAATCAAGAAGTTAGAAAATGACAAACAGAGAATAAAGGATAAAGAAAAGGACTTGAAATGAAGACTTGGTCCAAGACTAGAATACCTCACTTCTTTGAGAAAAGAAATATGTGAGGCTCTAGTTCCCGGACTGGAGACACCAGAAGAGTAAATGCACATACTCACCGGTACAGTGCAGAGAACACAAGAGGCAATAAAAGACAACAAAACATTCAGTAATGGTATAAATTTGACTTTGACAGATATCTTTTAGATTGTAACCCACTGGTTACAAGACTCCAGGCAAGAATCCACTGACAGCGAAAGACAACCTTTGTCATTAATGTCAAAGGGGGAGTGTGATGAGAAAAATGGTCAAAAGGAAGTAGAGATTATCTACTCAGGGGGAGCACATAGTTTTTGACATAAATTTTTTTGGCAAAGATATTTTGGACTTCAGTTTTCAAATGCATTCTTGAATTTTCCTCATGAGTGTTGCCATCAATGCCAAAGAGGGAGATTGTTGGCAAATGCACACTCCAATGAGAAATTCTAGGTGATTGAAGGTATTGTCGTTGATGGCAACCTTGCAATCATGTGCTACCGGCAGGCAGACATAGGCACCAACATCGACAGAGTCTACACTGGCACATAGAACACTAGTAGCGAATAGGAAGAATACCGGCATACTGGCCAACAACAATCTAGTATTAATATATTTTGTAATTAATTGTAAAATATTTTTTAAGCCAACATGGTGGGTTGTAATATGACTCGTATATGTATGAGATCATTGTAGATCATTTTGAAGACAAGAGATAGGATGTGAATTATGGAAAATTAATAAAAGACCTAATATACAAATTATTGGTTAAGGGTTTATGTTGTAGTAGAGCTTAAACCAGTACTGAATCTGGCATAGCAGATGCTAATCTGAAGCTATACAAGACATTGGATTAGTATAATCTATTTTTGTAAGTCAGTGTGACTTCTTTTGTAATTGAGCAATGAGCTCTAGGCACTTGGCCTTCCTGCATGTGCAGGCCCCTATTGTAAGAGTAATATTCCCTTATTGGCCAGTAAGAGAATATTATGGATCACAAATCCCACTGAGGTTTTTCCCACATTGGATTTCCTTGTTAAAATACTGTGTTATGGTGTGCTTCTCATGTTGTTGTTATTGTTCTTATTTACTACATTATTTGTGGTTTATTGGTACTCAGTTTTAATATGCTTTTCATGTTTTAAATCATGTAATTTGATATACCGGTTAGATACTGATTCACCCCCCCCCCCCTCTCAGTATCTTTGGGAATTCTAACAGTAGGAGTCTCTAAAAATCATGTTTTTCCTTTCTTTCTAGATTCCCCAAACCACATGAGGTAGGGTGAGGTCCCATAGAAATTTGACGGAGTTGTTCAAGGAAAGGCATCTCCAACTAGTGAAAAATTCTTGAATAGATGCAAGAAAGTCCCAATTCAAGTTCCAAAGTTGCAAAATTTGTGACCAAATTGCATGGGAGAAGGGACATTGGATAGCTATAGGGTTAACATTATCTTCCTCATTATGGCAAAGGTAGCACCTATTAGGAAGATGAAAGCCTCGTTTGAAAAGATTATCAGTAGTGAGGATTTTATTTTGCAGAAGGATCCAAAAAAATATATTAATCTTGGGAGTAAGACAAATAATGCAGGCTTTAGACCAACAAGGGGGAGGTTCAAGAGATTGGGACAACAACAAGACATCAGAGGCAATAGAATAACTACAAGAGGAAGTTCTCACCCAAATAGTTTTATCTTCAAGCAGAGGGTCCATCAAAATAGGATTAAGCAGAACCATAACAGGATTGAGGGCTGGGTCTATGGAACTCAAATTCACCCAGTGGTTATCCTTCCAGTAATCAGCCACCTTGGTACCAATTTTGGCCTTGCACTCAGAGATAAAGGGAGAAAAACAAACCTCATTGGAGAGGGGGGCCTCCAACAACCAAGAATCCTCCCAAAAATTGACTTTTCTGCCATTACCAATAGTCTATCTCTTACCTAATCCAATGACCATTTTAGAATGGACAACATTGTTCCAAATAGCAGAACTAGAAGGGGAATCATAGGAATTTAATTTTTTGTAAGAGATGTTTGAGGTTGCATATATTTGGCTTGCCAAATTGAATTCCATTCACTAGTTTTTCCAAACAATCTCCATATTTTTTTGACAAGAAGGGCTTTATTAATTGTTTTTTATGTTTCTCGGACCAAGGCCACCCAATTTTTTAGGTCTACCAACTTTGTCCCAGGCTATCAGAGAAATTCTTTTTCTCTCCTCAACCCCTGACCAGAGGAAGGAATTTTAAATCTTTTCAATAGCATCAACAAATTTGGTCAGAATTATAAATAGACTTAAAGCATACACATGAAGACTCTGGAGGGGGGATTTTAATAATTGGATTTTCCCCGCTTGGCTCAGAAGGGCCCCTTTCCAGCCGGCTAAATTTTTGTCCAATCTATCCACCAAGCTACTCCAAAACATCTCAGGGGACTTTCTGCACAGAGGGAGACCCAAGTAGATAGAGGGGAGCAAGATGATCTGACAATCCAAAATTCTAGCAATTCTTCCTTGCCTGTCTTTAGGAGTGTTGAGGAAGAAGAGGGAGATTTTCATCCAGTTAATCAACTGACCAGAGCCGATTTTAGGGTTCAGGCTTCCTTGATAGTAGATGTAGCCATCAACACCGTGTCATCAAAAATTGTTGGTCGAAGAAGATCCTGTTAGCTAACGACAGTTTGGCACCTTTCAGTCGACCTTCGAAAACAAGTTTGCTGATATATCTTCCTAGACTTTCAGCCAAGATTAAAAACAAAATAGGAGATATAGGATCCTGTTGTCTGAGACCCCTTGAAGAACCAAAGAAGGGGGTAAGGGAGCCATTGACAATAACCGATAGTGAGGGAGTAGAGATCAGTTGGGAGATCATTTGGACCACTCTTTCACCAAATCCAAAAGCTTTAAGGATTTTGAGAAGAAAACACCAATCCACCCGATCATAAGCCTTAGGAAACCTTGGTTTTTTGAGACTTCCAGGGAGTGAATAACTTCATGGACCAATATGATGGAATCTAGAATCCACCTTTCAGGAATGAATCTGGTCTGTTATGGAGAAATGATATCTGGAAGAATATAGAGCAATCTAAGGGTGAGAAGCTTAGATATAATCTTGTAAAAGGAATTGCACAGACTAATTGGTCTAAAAAGCTCCATAGAGTCAACACTCAGGGTCTTAGGGATAAGGACCAAAAATGTGGCATTGATTTCTTTCAAAATCAGCTTAGATCCAAAGAATTCTTTAACATCCTTAACAATGTTTTGGCTAATGATGTGCCAAAACAAGTGAAAGAAGAACATCAGGATCGGGAAGCCATTCGGGCCAGGGGATTTATTACCTTCAAGGGAAAAGACAAATTGCTTGATCTCACCATTAGAGGGGATAACAGAGAAATATTTATTTTGGTCTCTCCCAATTATCTTTAGGATAGCAACAAGGAATAAGTCTTGGGCACTTTTATCCAAATTGCAATCCACCGACAAGAGAGATGAGAAGTAGGATCTAGCTTCCTTTTTTATTTCATCTTCCTCAAAGGACAAAGTGCCCCCTATGGACATTTTTGATATTTTATTGGTTGCCTTGTGTTTCATGGCAGCCATATGAAAGAATCTTGTATTCTTATCACCTTCCTTAAGCCGTGGTGAACGTGAGTGTTGCTTCTAGAATATCTCTTCTTTTTTAATGATATCATGATACTTAGATAATATCTCTCTCTCAGAAGTGACAAAGACCTTACTATACCCATTAGCTTTGATTTTGGTCTTAATATCCTTAATATCAAGTTTGATCACATATTTGGAGGCAAAAATGTCACTAAAAACTTCCTTATTCCATCTCTTAACCATGTCCTTACTATACCCATTAGCTTTGATTGTGTAAGGATTTTGCTAACAAGATGCAGGAATAATTTGAAATGTCTATGATTGGGGAGATAAAATTCTTTTATGATTGCATATTTCACAAAGTGATAAAGGTATATTCATATTTCAAATAAAATACTTAAAGGAACTATCCCTCCACCAAAATGTTACACAAATCTTTAATAGCTTCCTCAAGCTTGGGGTGGCTCATCCACATTTTTTCAAATTTGAAGGGGAAATTTCTCCTCCCAGCGATGGGGTCTACCACAAAAGAAGTTGGATAGTGGTCCGAGTCAATACGAGGAAGCACATTTAAGGAACAAATGTAATTATTGAACCAATCATTAGAGATAAGGGCCCTATCAAGTCTCACCTGGATAAGATCAGAGCTAGTTATTCAATCAGTGCAAGTATAATTATCATCCTGCAAATCCACATCATGGAGTGCCTGATTATCAAGCTAAGAAGGAATCCCCCAAATTTCTCATTCTCCTTGAGGCGAGTGTTAAAGTCTCCCATCACCAGCCATCCTTCAGAATTGAATTGAGTTCTGATAGAGTCTAACTTATTCTAGATCTACTTCTTCCAAGTTTAGAATTTGGGGCATAGATATTAGATAAAAGCCAAGTAGTCCCATCTTTAATATGATGATATCTAACAAACATAATATTATTTTCAAGCCAAACTAGATTCCCCTGGACGTGTTGAAGATTCCAAAAGAGAGAACTACCTCCAGAGGTACTTTGATTTTTTCCACTTTATTCTTAGGCATTTTAGTTTCTTGAATCAAAAAAATGTTAGGTTTACAATCCCTAACTAAGTTCCTGAGATTCTCATGTTTATTCAGACCATTAAGTTCATGAATGTTCCATGAAATAAGCTTCATATTCATTTAAAAAAGCATACCTCATGGATGGTCAAGTGGGTACCATTAGCTATATTCTTGTTGGCTTCTAGCTCCCTCATTTGAGTAGTTGATCTCCTACCTGGCATTGCTGGATTTGAATCCACATCAGCTTTGGTCCTCCCATGGTTTTCATAGGAGTAATCTGGGGTGTAGATTTGGGACCCTTTTTCCGGCCCGCTTTTTCTCTGTGACATCATTGATCTAGATTTCATCATCCATAGGATTCTTGCTAGGTTCTTTTTGTAAAGCATCATATTGTCCTTCTTCATCTACCCATTTAGAGCTTATTGAGAACAGAAGTTGTTGGTGACAACATAAAAGTGGATTTAACATACTCAACAGACTTATGGGAATCAGAAGAGGAATTTCCACCAAGAATATTGCATTGTTGGGCATCTTCAAAGATGCCATAAGGCTCCTCATTATTCAAGTCCTTAGAAATAGAGTTAGAGTCCTCCTCCACATTGTTAGCTTGCATAACAACATGGATTTCACCTTCCTCCAGGTCTTCATCCTTCTGCTCATCATAGTTGGGGCTAATCTTTTCTCCTTCATCAAATCTAACCTGGTCACCTTCGAAATCTTCCTTCTTTGATTTCTCAGTACAAACCATATTATCATTTTCCTTTTAATCAAGGGTATCAAGAATAATGGAATTCTAGATCTCTGCTTCCTTCTTGTTGGTATTTTTAGCTTTCCACTACATTCTCTTATATTTTCTAGCTTTATCATTTTCATCCTGTAGGGGGAATTTCTTGGCAATATGTCCATCTTTTTTGCAATGGAAACACGCAAATAAAAAACTCTCATATTCTAATAGTTGGATCCATTTCCCAAGCTTAGAGTTAATCTTAATGGAGAGAGGCATATCCGTTCCTTGAGAGACACCCACACAAATTCTTGCATAGGTAAGTCATCTTCTGGCTGCTATTGTGGGATTAATGGAGAGGAGTTTACCAAAGGAACAAGCCAAACCATTACAGACATCTTCAAAAAAAAATTCCAGGGGCAGACTCGAGAGTCTTACCCAAATAGGGGATTGAGAAAAGAAGGGAGAATTAAGATCCAGCAATGGCGACCACTTCTGAAGCGCCAAAGGAGTTTTCCCAATCACCCAAGGACCACCACAAAGAATCTTAGTCATATCTTCTTCATAAGAAGAATTAAGGGAAAGAGCCCCTCTCGACATAGCTATTATTTCCACCTATCCTCTAAGAACCCACATTTTTCTAGAATACTCCCTAACAACATCAATATTAGGTCTAGTACCCAAAAATTTACCGACCAAAGTCAGGGCTATCAAAGCAATATTGTGCTCGATCACCAGATCTAGGACTTCAAAAGTGAATCTCCCTTTCTCAGGGTCAGAAATATTGCATACCTTAGGGAGACAAGACTTCCCGCATGGTTTGGAGCCAAACAAAGAGGACCAGAGGCGAGACATGTCCACCCGATTCGGCCCCTTTCTTGAAAAATCTCCATCATGTGTTGTTCTCCCTCCACCCGGATCCAAGGGTTTTTCACCCCCTTGTGGGTCCCCAATGACTGGATCCTTGCCATCCTCTTGAGGATCTATAGTCTCAGTAGCATCACATGATCCATCCTTACCGCTAGCATCCTGGATTGTAGGGCCAACATAGGGTTTCCTGCCTAAAGAAGAATTTGAAATTCCTCTCTGCATCTCCACTCTATTTTTTTGAGCTACTTATTTCTTGAGATCAAGATAATCTAATTTTATTCAATTGAGGTTGTGGTTCACTTCGATTCCCTTTTCTTTGAATTTGACATCATCTTATTTGATTTCATGTACTAAAATATAAATTTCAAGTCAAAAATTATTTTAAGGCATGCAACGATAAATCTTTCTATTGTTCCCAAGAAGAGAAAGTATAATTTAACAAATTTTATTGAATCAATACTAACACATATTGAATTCAATCATAAATATTATAGTAATCTTATGCTTCATCTAATAATGATAACCCTAACCTTAATTGAACCTTAAAACTAATTGTAATCATACATGGAGACTAACCTTAAGTGACCAAGGCAAGCTAAGGTGAGACTAATCGCTTAGGGGAAGGATACACACCCCACAAGCACTCCCCACTCTTAAACCTGGGAGGGAGTTGAACCCGAGACCTATGGGGAGAAAACCCATAGCCCAAGCCAACTCACTTACCTGTGTGGGATAAATATTAATATTATTATATAATATATAATCCTAATTGAACCCTAAACATTATATTAACTCTAACTTTTATCCAAGAAAAAATCTTCATACTAGAAACCTAAGCCTAACTATAATCCCTACTCTAGCCATATTTAAATCATAAATGATCCATAACTATAACCATGACACAATTATTTAAATCCTTGTGAGACCCCTTTTATCCATTGTTTTGGAGGAACTAATAAATTATTTATTGATTATTCAATGTAAGCGTGTACCTGTATAATATGGCAATGTGCTTGGATAGTTACATTAACCACCCTAATTGACAATGTAATAGATGATTACATAGTTACACATAGTTACACCAACATTTCCCCCCTTGATACATTGTTCCTAAAAATTTCCTTAGGGACCTCCCCTTAAGGCTTACACAACAAAACCTGATGATTACATTATATGAATACATATTTTTTAAAGTACTTCTCTTAAAGAAGAAAATCCTAAACCAAGTGGGGCTCCATCAAGTTGTCTCTTGATCCTCAAAAAGGTGTAACTTCAAGCTGTGTTATTAAGCTCTCAATCTTGAACTCTCGAATCATAGAGTTTTGAATTATTCAACAATGGTCCCTAAGAGATAAAAAATATCTCTATCATTGTGTAATGATCGTAAAAGGGTATAATTCTCAATCATATACTCTAAAGCTCACTAGACAACAATCCATATTGAGCTCAACACCTATTTGTTAGCATTTAAGTATTAAGAAGTATTTAATATTTATAAGTAGAAAGATATTTATCTAGATATTAGTAGTAGATAGGAAAATTATATATATTTTTGTTAACTACTAGGGTAAGAGTGTGGAATGAGTTTGAAGGATAGAAAGTTAGGTAAATAATAAAAAAAATTATATTTTTTTATCTTTCTTGAAAATGTCTATACAAAGGATAAAAGTCAAAACCTTTATCACAAGGACTCAATTTGATGTCATTGAGGTTGTTTATGGTGACCTTGGAAAATAATTTGTTTATAAGTTTCTATGAATGTTTTTGTTTAAAATTATAGAGGTTGTATTATCTTCTCTGGTGTTTCTTTTGAAGATTAAGGACTAAGAAGGTTACATTTGATGTTGCCGTAATATAGGATAAAGGATTTTCACAATCTCATGTTAGATTCTCATTTTGAAGATGGTTATTTGTATAAAAAGCTTTCAGTTTTCAGTTCTTACAGATATGAATTTTATATATAATGAAGCTTATTTTTCGAAGATAGATAAGGGATTTGGTATTGAACTCAATATGGATTATTGTCCAAAGATTTCTCAAGATTATGATTGAGAATTATACTCTTACAAGGGTCAAGAGACAACTTGATGGAATTTTATGCATGCAAAGCTCATTGGGGATTGTTGTTGAATAATTCAATGTCTATGATTCAAGAGTTCAGAGAGATGGTAGTCCATGAACTCAAGAATTTAGCTCAAAGATACCGTTATGAAGGTTATGAAGTAGCTTGATGGAGTTCCATCTAATTCAAAATTTGTTTATTCAAAGAAAAAGTTTCTCAAGAGGTTTATTTATTTTACACATTTAGCAAGTTTTATTATTAAGCCTCGAGGGGGGTGCTCTCTTCACTAGGTAAAATTTGAGGTTTTGATGGTACTTTTATAGGAAAATTTTAATAATGGAGGAATGTTAGTGTAATTATATTATTATTACATTGTTTGGGAAGTTATCATAGTTAATACAATTACAACAATTATGTAACTATTCTAGTGATATTTTCATCAACCACATATCTTGATCCTTGTATAAATGTTGTTGCATTTAATCAATATATAATCAAAATTTTACTTCAATAATTAGAAATATCACCACCATTTTTCATTTCAATATTTTATCTTAGTGAATCAAAACATGTATTTGAAGCACTATACATATTAGACATAATTGAAAAAGGAATGTTGAAATAGTAGAGACATGAAACATAACTTCTAAACATAACAACAATATAGTATAACATATATATTACTATAATGGAGGGAATTTGTCACCTCAAGGATGATAAATCCTTAAAGACAAATTGTCCTTCCGATTACCTCCTCTAACAAGCACAACGCTAAGCCAGGGGATAACAGTGTCATGCAAGGAATATCATACGCCCAAGAGACATCTTTGGATGGCTCTACAGAGCCTTTGTCTGGAGGACGAGCACGTGGATCAGGGATGCCAACGTAGCGTGTTGTTGTCCTATACAAACAAAGTACACAATCTGAGAAAAAAGCTCAAGATACGTTGACAAAACTTGCAGATTAGCTAAACAATACAAAAATCTATGGAAAGCACAGATTATGAAGTGGAATGAGAAGAGTGCTAAAAGGATGAAGGAATCTCACAACCGGTCCATGCTATGAAGCCTCCTGCAAGATATTCTCATGTCCATGAAGTTGTGCCTACACACATACGAGAGAGAAAATGTTGGGGATTGTGTTTTGGATCCTGCCTAAGTCAGACCCCCATTTTGGTTTTCCCACCTCTACGAACAACCTAGATAGAAATGAGAAAGGAAAAGGATAAAGAAGATGATAAAGAAGAATGCAAAGATGATTTTATGCTATTTGATAATTAGAAGGTAAATGAGATGTTGGAAATGCAAGATAGAGTTATATTATTCCCCTAATGCTTGGCAAGTGTTAGTGTTCTTGATGAGCTTGGTAGCTTGACAATACTGCAACAATGGTGGTAGTATCTACAAGAGCTTCAATCTCCAAGAGCAAGTCTTCAATCTGCCAAAAAGGATCCCTTGGAAATGTCCCAAGACCAGAGATATAGGCTAAGGGACGAATGTGGATGTCGGTAGTCATGCAGGGAGGCGTTACAATTCCTTCTTGCCATGGGTTGTAACATCCCAATGACCACCTATTGGTTGGTAGGTTGGAAGGATGGTAGCACACCGCATGGACGTCTCTGTGTTGTGTCTACATCTGTGAACCTGTCAAGTTGGTAGAATTGATAATGCCTCCGGTGGAGCTGACATGGACTTCTTTGGTTGACAAAAGGACAAGTTGGAAGACTTGTCCTCCAAGTAGCATGGGGGAGGCACCACATGTTGCAATTATCACTAAAGGTGATCAGGGTGATATTTTCGACTCTAAATTTTTCCCCCACTTTAGGAAGCATGTCTTTGTTAAGAGATGCAAAACTAAAGTAGTAAAGGTAGGAAAGGGGAAGCGGAGAAAATATCGCGATAGGGAAGAAGATACTCGTTGATCAAACGAGGTTGCCCTCAATGATATGATGTTAGAATTTTGGAATAGAAATCGATACTTGGAACATCGACAACACACTAGTTGCAGTCTAGCTTGATGGATGATAAGATATGATAAAGAAGTTGGAACAAAGAACAACAAGAACAAGCATCACCATGGAGGAAAGTCCCTGATGACAAAAAGATACAAGATAGGGTGCCCGCAAGTGGTACAAAATACGCTGATATGGTTAGCATGATGCGCCATGCTGAGATCCATATGATAGGGCATGATAAGACGGTATGTATGACCATATGATAGGGAAAATTGGAACCCCAATATGGATAACCATATGATAGGGAAAGTTGGAATGCCGATATGAATAACCATATGATAGGGCGAGTTGGAATGCCAATATAGATAACCATATGATAAGGAAAGTTGGAACCCCAATATGGATAACCATATGGTAGGGAGAAATTATATGCTGACATGGGTAGCGAGGTGCTGGATCACCATGCGATAGGGAAATTCGAACACAGTAGATTGGCCTCTACCAAGGCAAGAAAGATGATGTAGATTGGAAAGATGCTTTGGCCCCCATGTAGTCAATCTTTAGAATAGATCAAGTGGTTTGGCCCCCACCTAGGTGATCTTGGAAAATAAGAAGATCAAGTGGTTTGGCCCCCACCTAGGTGATCTTGGAAAATAAGAAGATCAAGTGGTTTGGCCCCCAGCTAGGGAAGGATGAAAAAACAACTTGGCAAAAAAAAGGAATTGATACTAAAACTAAATAGATAAAATGAAGATATGATGGCCCCTCCTTAGAATGATATACGTGGAAGGCATCTTATTCTAAGGAGAAGAGGAGTTGTGCAATGTCAACATAACGAGATGTTTTCGTTTAATGCCACCAAGAGATAGTGACACATAAATATCCACAACATCAAAAGATGCAATGCAAGAGGATAGGAGGATTTGATAGTTTGGCATCCGAACCCATAGCAGTATCAAAAAGATATTTAGTATCACTGCGAGATGGGTGTATCATCATAGGACCAAGTTTCTTGGAGTTTAAGAAAGACAAAGAGAAAATAAAAAATTTGGGTCAACATGGAAGAAAGCAAAGAATGCCCCCAACACTTTGCATCATCCCTGAATGTCGAAGAGGAAGATGCGACAAATAGAAGGAGGAATGTGCATGACAAAAAATCCCCTATATCCGAGTACTTACAAAGTAACTCAGGTCCTCCAAGAGAGAACAATGGATAAAAATAGTCAACGTCCCATATCCAAATACCTATGCAGTGACCTGAGTGCTCCGGGAGGGAACAAATAGATAAAGGAAGCATAGGGAGCACAATCACACACATGCAAGCAGATGTAGAGGAAAAAGAAAAGTGCTAACGATCGTACTACAGATGATTATTGTCCATAAGGAGAGCCTCGTCCTCCCAATCTAGGTGATAAGGAGAAGAAGGGGGATGAGCTTGGGGAGGAATGACAGCCAGAGTGGTCCCCGACACCTCACTCACAATGAGAGGTAGGGATGAAGCCACATCAAAATTGGTGTCCACAAGCTTGGAGGAGGAGAGGGTCAACGATCTTGTAAAGATCGTAGATAGTGCTAGGATATCCTCCAATGAATTGAACATGCATCGCTTAGAGGAGGAAGAAGGTGACATACTCAAAGAAGATGAAACAAGAACACAATTGCCGACTCCTGGAAGAGGGGCGGAGACAAACTCAAGAGAAGGTAGAGCCTTCTCGATCATACAAATAGAAATAGGCAAACTAGTAGGCACTGAGGTAGGTAGAGGAAGGGTGGACAAGCATACCTGCAAATATTTGCGTCGTCAAAATTTCGGGATAGGGCCCTGCTCAAGCTTGCATTTAGACAGTATAGGAGTGTCAGGTCTCCTATCCACCATAACAGGCTGAAGGACCTCGATAAAAATGGGATGCTCAAGCGATTGCAAAGCAGACAGGGTAGATAAAGTCATACTAGGCACCACTTGCGTATGTGCCATGTTAAGGGGTTGGGAAAAGGGAGATGTGTCTAACAGAGAAGTGATAAGAGATGGATCCAAGGAGGGAGAAATGAAAACCCGCACTTGGTTAGGGGGAGGTTCATCAAAGGTCCTGGGAGTAGCTGGAAGTGATAAAGAAACTGATGCATAAGTGGGAGCCACCAAAGGAATGGACTCTGAAACAACAGTGTTGGGTGTCGGAGTGACACTAGCACACTATAAGGTAGCATCATGCTCTTGAGCTCGGTCCCATTGCAAACATTTACGCTTGCACATGCGCTGATTCTAATGGAGGTTGGGACCACCAATCGGAGCTGGAGAGGAGTCAAGAACATCGTGTTCCATAGGAGAGGCCTCCAGGATTGGCTCAAGGAAAAGAGAAGGCCTAACTGATGAAATAGAAGGGACATCCTGAATGGATACCACATTCACAATGATGGGCGCTCGACCTCACTTCACTTTAGGAGTGGGTGGAGGGATAAGAGACTTTGCCTTGGTCTATGATGTAGGTGCAAGCGAAGACAAAGGAACCCGAGACAAGAACTTCCCCTTTGCATAGCGAGATGACCTAGGAATATCGACCATGATAGGAAGCTCAAAGGGTGCGTAGGCCATGGATTTCGACAACATGGGTGCCTTTCCCATGGTTGCGCTAGGCGCAATCATAGGAACAACAAACATCACGAGAGGCTATGTGGCCCTAGGTGGACGAGGAGGTCTTGGTGCGGGAGCAGGTTTAACCCCAGCCCGTTGTGACAAAGGAGCATGTGGCACAACTCGTTCTAAGACTGGGATCTCAGGTGTAGAAGTTGATGCAGGAGGCGATAAAGGTACCATAGGCTGCACAGACGTAGAAGTCAACTCCTTTATCTTATATTTATAGTACGCTCGATATAAAAGGTCACCGTGGGGGAGCACGAGTCCCACTAGAGTGGACCAAAAGTGGTCCAAAGAGAAGGCCCCATAGGCAATCAAAGGTTGGTAGCCAGTGTCTTGGATGACATGCACTACGCCCTTGTGAGGAAACTTTAAGCACTTATGAGCCATGGAAGGAATCGCCTCCATGGTGATCAACCAAGGTATCCCGAGTTTGACTTGGAAGAGATCAGACTTAGGGATGATGGTAAAAACTAAGGACACTTCTTTGGGACCTACCATGACCTTCAAGGTGATGATTCCAAATGGGTTGATAGAGAATCCATGGTGGGTTCGCAAGGTAGTGCGACACTTGTCATAAACTGGCCCATGCCATCCATTCATGAAGAGTGTCTCCTTCGTGATGACATTGACTCTGTTGGAGGGGTCAACCATCACACCTATGATAATTTAACAACTCAATCGAGTAGAGATATAGAGGAGAAGGCTCTCCACAATATGGGGCATCGAGCAGTGTGAATGAGATAAGAATGTCAGAGATCTTTCCCTTTTGGGTAGAGGGGGGAAGATAGGGGTGATGGTCACCATATTGACATATGGACCACCATCCAGGGCCGGATCAGATGTAGAAATCACACTTGTTGAGTGCGGAGGAAATGGGTTGGTATAGATCTACAAGTCGCTATTGGTTTTATCCACAAACTTGTTCGACTTGTGTTTCCTTGCATCAACTTTGATAGCCCCACTATCGATGTGGTCTTGGACAGTGTGTCTAAGAAGATAACATCTCTCAGCGTCATGGCCAGGCCATGTTGGTAATGACAATACTTTGACCCATCGAACCAGCGGGGGTAGGGTCGGATATTTGATAGAGGTTTAGGGTCAAGAAGGGTGATCAGGTTGTTTTGCAATAACCGCTGCATGATACTCAAACAAGAGTCATTCAATTTTGTTAAGACTCAATTTTGCAATGATTGAGAGATAACAATAGGAGGAGTATCCTCTATATTAGCCATGACTTTATTCTTCCGAGACCCATTTGAGGACGTACCAGAAAAGGATCCACCACGAGGGTTTGAAGAGTCTCTGAACTACATCATGGTGTGCTGATATTCGGTGAAGGCGGAGGAGGAGGAGGAGCACCACCACCTCCCCCACCAGATGACATATGGACTAACGTGGTGCTGGCAGACACAACTGCAATAGTCAAATCACTAGCCATGCCCGTGTAACCTAAAGGAATAGAGGAGACAGTGATACAAGGGATGGTGGAATCTAGTATGTAGGCTCCCATCCCCGAGATGCTAACACCAATATGGGACCCGAATGGATCAAACTGGGTGTCCACATGGGTTTCCTCGGGTAGGGGTACATGGCTTTTAACAATCAGGGATAGGGCCCTTAGCATCTCCAAGCCTTTCATGTCAGATATCAACATATCTCTCAATATGCTGATGACATTCTTGGCCTAGAGGAGGACATTCTCTCGGTTCAAGAATCTCTTAAAATCTCTCAGATTCCACTCTAAAGAATTGATATGCTCAAAATCGATAGAGACGACAAAATCATGATCGATAGGAGGAGGGGAAGAAGAAGCAAAAATATTAGGAGAGTTAGGCTACAAATTAGAAGGATAAGGCCCCAAGTCAAAATAGACTTCAAACTGTGAGATATCAAGAACTCATTGGGATTAGATGATTGTCCACCCTGCATGGTGCTGAGTAGAGGAGGACTGTAATGATAAGGAGGGAAGCTCCTCCTGGATGACCTCTTGACTATGGCTCCCATCGCAATCTAGTTCGTAAAGCTCATATGTTGATCGACAACCAATTAATGGAACAGGGACACCTATGTCAGTCTTTGGAAGAAGATATAGATCTATCTTGTCTTGATGAAAACTTGAAAGGGAAAAAGGTGTTTACTATTTTACTCTTTTTTTTTTAATTTAGATTTTTGAGTTTTTAAATCAATGCAATGGAAACTAAAATAGATATGCTAAGTTTGGAAAAGGAAAAGAAATAAAGCAACTAAGCTATACTAAAAAAATCATACACACACGAATCCCCCTTTCATGTCGGGTTCACCTAAATGTAATGGAGGTAATTTATCACCACAAGGATGATGAATCCTTAAGGAAAAATTGTCCTTCCAATTACCTCTTAGAACAGGTGTAACGCTGAGCTAGGGGATAACAAAATCATGCAAGGAATGTCAAATGCTTGAGAGACGTCTTTGGATGAATCAGTAGAGACTCTGTCTATACGATGAGTGCACGGATCAGGGACACCAGTGCGGTGCTCTGTCATCCTATACGAACGAAGTACAGAGTCTTGATAGAAATCTCCGAACTCGTTGATACAACTTGTAGATTAGCTAAAGAATACCAGAATGTACAGAAAACAGAGATTACAAACTAGAATGAGAAGAGTGCTAAAAGGATGAAGGAATCTTACAACCCGTCCACGCTATGAAGCCTCCCGCAAGATAGTCTCCTCTCCGTGAAGTTGTGCCTACACACATGCAAGAGAAAAAATGTTGGGGGTTGTGTTTTGGAGCCTGCCTAAGTCAGACCCCCTTTTTGGTGTTTCCACCTTGACTGACAACTCCTGATAGCCTCGAGAAAGGAAGAGGATAAAGCAGACGATAAAGAAGAATGTAAAGACAAATGCAAAGTTGATGCTATACTATTCGATAATCGAAAAGTAAATGAGATGTTGGAAATGCAAGATAGAGTAAGATTACTCCCCTAATTCTTGGAAAGTGTTAGTGTGCTTGATGAACTTGGTAGCTTGACAATGCTGCAACAATGGTGGCAGTATCTCCAAGAGCTTCAATCCCCAAGAGAAAGTCTTCAATCTGCCAAAAAGGATCCCTTGGAAATGTCTCGAGACTAAAGATATAGGCTAAGGGACAAATCTGGATGTCGGTGGTCATGCAAGGAGGTGTTACGATTCCTTCTTGGCGTGGGTCGTAATGTCCCAACGACCACCTGCTGGCTGGCGGGATGGTAGTGCGCTACATGGACGTCCCTGCACCGCGTCTACGTCAGTGAACCTATCAGGTTGGCAGAATTGATAACGCCTCAAGGGAAGTTGACATGGACTTCTTTGGTGGACAAAATGACAAGTTGGCGAACCAATCCTCCAAGCAGCATGGGGGAGGTGCCACATGTCGCAATTGCCACTAAAGGTGATGAGGGTGATATTTTTGACTCTAGAATTACATTAAAAACAAACATTTAAAAATTAGATTGAATATGATTTTAAATTCTAAATTTTAATTTTAATATTTGAACTTGTATATAATATATTTTTATTATTTTATACTGTTATTTATAAATATTAATAATAATCTCAATTCAAATACGGCAATACAGTCACATGTTTCCATATATTAACAATTTAGATTACATCAAAATTCCTAGAGAAGTATTGTATTGAACAATTGAATCATAAAAGTTCTAGATTCTACTTCCAATTTTGAAGAGACTAATAACTCAAAAAAGAGCAAGTACCACCTGCAATACAACTGGTAAATTAGAGTTCAGGAGCGAAGAGGATTGAGAAACTGAAACAGGAGTGGGAGATCTCGGAGAGTATACCAGCCTCCCATCTATGCGTTTCACCATTTCTTTATTCCTCCGTCTCCACCAGTAAGAACAAATTTGAAGGTCTCTAATCAATAAGTCGGAATTCTTGTTGACCACAGCTGGATCTCTTCGTGGCAATTTGAAAGGCATATTGTTATTCTGTGGAAGCCCATCCACTAAGTGGAGATATGCATCTAAATTGTGAAAGCTAGAAGGATTATAAGTTTGCTTCAGCACTTGTGATTTGCTGCTATCCAAAGTAATCTCGATTCTCACATGAACATATGTCCATGGAAACCAATGCAGAATTCTAGCAAGCCAACCCATTTTCTCATTCACGAAAACTCCAGAACTTTAGGAACCAAATCCTTTTTGTTTACCTGCCGCAACACTTTGACTCCAATCTCCTCAACGTGTTGAGCAAATGATAAGTTTCCGACACGTGGAGAGGGAAAGGCAAAGACCGTGACAGGTATTGACCTAATGTAATATTCATTCATCAACATCTGTTTTATGTCATATGCACTTATGGTTGCCAGCGCAGCTCCCAAGCTGTGTCCAGTGAACGTTATACTCACATCTTCATCTTTGAAGTTATTCAATAACCTTTTTATTTCAGCCACAACAATCTCTCTTGCGCTAAGCCTAGATCTTCCGGAGCCTTCGTCTATTGAGGTATAACATGTTAAAAACCCCTTCTCTATCCGAACATCAGGTTTGAAAGCAGCTTCGATGTTGGATTTTGTACTAGTTGATAAAGCCGCAGGAATAATATATTTTTGAGATTTTGTACTAGTTGATCATGGGGTGTTTCCGTGCCTCTCCACGCAACAAATATATCACGTCTACCCAATCTTTTTATCTCATTTGGGTCTGTGCAAACAGCAATATATCCCATCCAAGCGCCGCTATCCCTCCATTTCTCCCGGAAATAGGATTTTAGGGATAATCCAGTATTGGCGTATTTATATTCGGTGACTTGATAACCACGCCCACATTTCAGAGATTCTAATCTCCGTCCGAGTGAGCTTTTGGAGAGCTTGCAATTCCCATAGTATTGAGAAGAGCGAGTATTATCAAATGAGTCGTAGCAGTGTTGTGCAAAATCACCGTATCCGAGTATCTCTGCTTTGAGGAGGAGATGAATGGGATCGAGTAAGCTCTTCCAGTTATTTGCACCCTGGATATCTTGCCACATATCCCCAATTTGTAGTTGGTCTTTGCATATTCCGCCCTCATTCAGTTCTTCACTTTTTAGAGAGCCATTGCCAAGACCTAATGCAAAATTTGCCATGATTATTAGATATGTTACTTCTCTATTTACAGCACAAGTTTTATAGTGTACAGAGATCTCAACCGTTGAGACGATGGTCAATTGATGTTTAGATTAGCTGATACAAACGTAGAATGTAGCGAAGTATATGTAATCAGTGTTCTAAATATCAAAACCTACCATTCTTAAACATACTCTTCAACGTACAGCTGGGATTCAAACCTTCCGTTCTCAATGCATATAAACATCTATCTCGCTGACCTTTCAAGTTGTTAAGAGACTGCGCACACGCTTTATACATTATAAGCGTGACCGTTTCTACACTAATTTCCAAGTGATATAAAACAAAAATATTTTATTTAAAAAATATAATAGACAAATGGATTAAAACAATCTAATAGATGATTGACTTTCAAAGCTATTACATTTAATATTAAACAAATGGGGTTATTTTATTTAAAAAATATAATAGACAAATGGATTAAACAATCTAATAGATGATTGACCTTCAAAGCTATTACATTTAATATTAAACAAATGGGGTTGTATGATAAGGATAATGTTTTATATTAATTAGAGATTGTGTTTGATAGTCATTGGATAAGTCTTTCATATTTTGGATGAAATTGTATTTGGTTGATTTTCTAATTGATTATTGTGATTAGTATATGTTTGTGTTTTAAAAATATTAAATCAGAAGATGCTTGAATCTTTACATATCTGCAACAAAAGGCGATAAAATCCATGAATAAAAGCCTACTGCCTAAAAAAGGAACGCAACAACAACCACTAACTAGTGAAAGACAATTATGTCACCTCGAATAAAACTTGCAAGTTTTTCATAAGAACCTTAAACCATAGCCACCTAAGGTTGGAATAGAGCACAACCAAGGAAAGGGAATACAAAACTAGGTTCTCAAAAGGACCCCTGAACATTTTAATTCTTAGCATAGTTTTCACTGCATCAAGTGCAGCTAAAGAATGAAGCAAGACACTGACCAATAGGTTTTGAAAAGCATCCTTAAACCTATTACAAGTAAATCCACTATAAACAACAACACTCATAGAGAGGGAAAGGAGGACAAAGAGCCCAAAATGATCTAATAAGGAACCCCTATGCACACCATCTAGGACCATCTCTATAGGCCCACTATCAAGAACAAATTTCCAAAAAAAAAATTTGCAAAATCAACCTCAATCAAACCACCATGCAAAAAAATAAGAGAGAATAGGAACTCTTCTTGTGAGGGTAGGTACAACCACCTAAAACAAATTATTAGTGTTTAAAATAATAATAAAATCTACCTACTCACCTAGAAATGAGTAATAATGCTATGTACCTAAGTTGGACTTAAGCAACATAAATAAGAAAAACCTATTTACACTAATACATTTGTATAAATGATTATGTACTCGTGTATTTGTTGTAACCATTAGTGAAGATATTTTCATGCTTTCCTATGGATGTAGCCAATTTTAGTGAACCACACAATCCATTGTATTATGTGTTTAATTTCTATTTTTTTTATTTTTAAATTTTGCATCTAAACTTTAGTGAGAAAAAAAAATTCTTAGAAAAAAGATCAACACCCCAATTTGTTAAAAAAGTGAAAATTAATATCTTGTTAAGAACAATGCATTGCCTACATTTATAGGTAGGAACTAATATATAAATAAATTAGGAGGGTAACAATGAAGAGAGGAGTTTGAAATATTTTAGCATCAAATATTTTATATTTTTGTAAAAAATATATATCCAATTAAACAAAAGAAAATTTAAATGAAATTGTTGATTAGTTGAAAGGGGAAAACCTGAATGTTGATTTTATTTTCATTTAAAAATCACATTGGATTATTGATTGTTCTAAAGAGTAAAACACAAAAATTGAATTAGATTAAAAAATAGAACATTAAACATAAGACATTCCAAAAAATCTAATTTTATTATGATTATAACTTTTATATATATCCAATTCTTCACATTTTTTAAATAAATATATTTAAAATATTATGATAATATTAAATATTAATTATCTAACATTTTATAATTATCAAAAGTATATTTACCTAATCACAAAATAATATATTAAAGAAAACATTTAATTCATAAAAAATCATATATTTGTCACGCAACAATATTAAAAAAAAGCAACTTTCAAATAAAATATGAATGTTATAAACATTATTATTAAATGAAAGAAAATAAACATTGATATTTAATTAAACAAAATAAATTATTTATTTTACACAATTAATAACCTCAAGTTCTGGCACTGAACTTGAAAACTTATTCATTCATACACCCAATACCTAAATTTCAAAACAATTTGAACTTAGTGTAAATTATTAATACCATGCTAAGTTGCGTTGAAATTGATTCGCACCATTCGAACTCTTCCATCATTAAACAAACGTACATGAAGAAAATTTATAGGACGTGGGGACATTCGGAACATATAAACATGTGACGATAACGAAAATGACAATTTATAATACTTCGGAAGGTCAATCCGCGTGTGGTGGGAAAATTCTTTTCTATAACAGGTAAAATAGGCGTCAACTCCACAAAAAAATAAACATGAGAGCAGTTTGAATCTCTCAATTTATATACATTTGTAATATTGCAGGAGGTCAATTCTTATCGTTGTTGTTACGCATTTTATGTTGTAAGCATTTAGATGGTGCTGAGTTTATTTGGTTTTCATATTGAATATAGAAACTTAATCAAATTGAACATAGAAAGTTTCCATTTATCTGTATCAATTACTTGTGATACATAGAAAGTTATGCAAGGACTTAAAACTACAAGGAGTTAAATCCTCTCTTTTTTCCAAAAGAACTAAAATCTTTTAATTATTGAAAGAGGCAAATGTTTGTTTCAGAATTATTAATTCAGTTAAGATTTGTGACATGTAATATTTAACAAGAAAAGAATACTGGTATGGTAATATAATTTAATCAAAAAAATGTTTGATTCGTTGAAAGTATTCACTATTCAAAATAATATCTATTTTTTTAAAGCAGAAACCTATCAATCGAAATAAAAATTAATTAAACATATTTTATACTAAAGAAAATTTTTAGGTCATACAACACATAAGAACCTAATCCCAAAATAACCAGCAGCATACAAACCAAAAACAGAATTTTTTATTTTGAGAAACAAAAACTATACAAAATTACAGCTGTGTGGAATGACGATGGATAAGTTTGCAACAATTGTTAGCCCAAAGGAAACTATTGTGATCAGAAAGTCTTTTAAGAAGGAAATGCATACAATAGTTGGCAACGCAAAGTGATGGTGGTTTAATTACACAATGGAGGATACATGCCATTAAAGGAGAGCCTAGTATCAATTAAACATTATCATCTTTAATCTCCCCTTTAATGTTTAATGAGCCAACACCTATCATTTGTCTTAGTTTTTAAAAAATTTCTTGTATAACTGTTTTGGTGAGTATATGGCAAGTTGATAGTAGGTTTTGTAAAACTTCAATTCAACCCATCCCTTAGTCACAAGATTCCAAATGAAATGATATTGAATATTAATTTTTGTTTTGTTCTATGACTATTTTTTCCACGACCAAGAAATGACACCTAAACTCAAACTAAATACATACCTTGAAGTAATTTTTTTTTTAATCTATAGAACCAACCCAATAACTATATATATACTCAATTAAACAAAAACCATCTTAGGTGCACATAAAATGTCATAACTATTTGTACCCTAACCACACCATAAAACTATTTTCAATGCACATAAATGAACCTTATTTATATTTTACATAATCCTTAAAAGAAACAAATGGCGTACATGCTATCTTGTCTAGTATTTTTTAAATACATAAGACTACAAAGCAAATATCTACACAGTGTTGTGTATACTTTTTCAGAACTATCATCATTGATGGATTTTTTCATTTGAAATTTTTCATCTTGTACTTATCATTAAAATAATTAGCATCTTTACATTGTGAAATGAATATATTCGTTTTTAGTTGTCTTACCTCTATACAAAGAAAATAATGTATTAAGCCCAAATCATTCATTTCAAACTCATTTTTAATAGCATTTTTGAATTCATCCAAACTCTTCATCATGTTTTATATAAATCAATTCATCATTATATATACAAAATATAAGTATATCACCTATACTTTGAGATTAAAACATATAATGTGAGATCACTTTCACTTATTTTTAAGCCACTTTTTTAAAAACAAGAATCTATCTTACTCTACCTGGCTCCAAGTTCCTATTTGAGTTCATAAGGTTCCTTTTTCAACTAATAAACCTTTTTTTCTTAACCTGCAATCTGATGACCAAGTGGTTACTCTACAAACACTTCCTTATTGAGATGACCATTCCAAAAGGTTAATTTAACATCAAAACTGATAAACTTTCCATCTATATTGGATCATTAACTCTAAAACTGTTCTTATGGTGTCCAATCTAACAACAAGAGAATATGTTTCATTAAGAGAATATGTTTCACTATAGTCAATACATGATTGTTGAATATGTTTCATTATAGTCAATACATGATTGTTGAGAAAAACCCTTTTCCACTAATCTTTCTTTATGCCTTTTCAATGGATCCATTTGCTTTGAATTTAATTTTTTAGATCCAGTTCAACACAATAACATTTTTTTTAAGATGCAATAAAATCTCATGTTTATTTTTTCTCAATTGAATAAATTTCTTCATTCATGGATTTAATCCACACTTCGTTTTTGGTTAGATCCTCAAAATGCCTTGGTTCAACTTGAACATGAGATGTTGAGCCTAGACCTTCTAGATCCTTCGTCTATTCAGGTATAACATGTTAAAAACCCCTTCTGTATCCGAACATCAAGTTTGAAAGTAGCTTCGATGTTGGATTCTCCATCCATTCAATAACTATGTCACGCCTACCCAATCTTTTTATCTCATTTGGGTCTGTGCAAACAACAATATATCCCATCCAAGCGCCGCTATCTCTCCATTTTTCATGGAAATAGGATTTTAGGGTTCCAGTATTGGTGTATATATATTCGGTGACTTGATAACCACGCCCACATTTCACAGATTCTAATCTCCGTCTGAGTGATATTTTGGAGCGCTTACAATTCCCATAGTATTGAGAAGAGCGAGTATTATCAAATGCGTCGTAGAAGTGCTGTGCAAAATCACCATAGCTACTTTCAGGAGGGGATGAATGGGATCGAGCAAGCTCTTCCAATTATTTGAACCCTGGATATCTTGCCACATATCCCCAATTTGCAGTTGGTCTTACATATTCCATCCTTATCCAGATCTTCATATTTTAGAGAGGCATTGCCAAAATCTAATGCAGAATTTGCCATAGATTATTAGATATGATACTATATTTGCAGCTCTGTTGCCTTTATACTGTTGCTGGTTCAAGGTAAACAGATTATTCGACACCCTGGTTGATATTGCATACGTTAGTAGCACAAGTTTTATATCGAATCGAGTTTAGAAAGATCTAAATTACTGAGATGATGCTCAGTTGACGTTTAGATGAGCTGATACAAACGCAGAATGGAGTGAAGTATATATATTGAGTATTTTGAATATTAAAACCTACCATTCTTAAACACACTCTTCAAGCTGGGTGACATGTCCTAAGGGATGTTGGTATTGTATTGTCATTGATGTTAACCGGTATAGCATGTCACCTGTAAGTATGGATTTTTGACCAGCGAGTAAGTATTGGAGACCACTATGGTATGTCAACCAGTGAGTGATGAGTCGGCAGTGTAAGATTGCCAACCGACAAGCATATGAATGGTAAGAAAGCAAGGTAGATCGATAAAGAATGTGCAGACAACCGGTATGCAGTTTGTTGACAATCAATAGGACTCTCACTGGATGAAGATGGCATCACAGGAGGAAGAGAAGACTGACAAAGAGGGTGCTCAACCAAATCATATATCTAGTTGAAGTTGTGTCTGCTCAAATAGGGAAGTCATATTTGTGCAATACCGAGAGTAGATTGAGTAATGTAATGTAAATCGGTTCCCATCAAATGGTTGTCAGCAAGTAACAAAGATCCACTTCTATCGGTAGGTGGTAACACTTAGCTTATCTCACAATATGCATGGAATACATCATAACCCTCTGAGAAAAGAAAGTTAAGAGATATAAGGCAGGTGGTTGAAGGCATAGACCAGATGAACCAAGTGAAACATGATGATGCCTCAAGTGTGTGAAATCATATTTGTGCACCAGATCAGCAAGGGAAAGTATGATTTTCTACTGAGACATGAAGAGGAAGAATAAGAAGTGATGAGCTTGCCTCCTTGGCAAACCGGTTGAGATGATGTCCAGGCTAAGGAAGGAGAAGGAATGGCCTAGCAATTGTAGACATGGAGTTACCAGGATGCAGATTGATATTGATGGCATGGAGTCATCAAGCATGTTAGGCCAGTATGCAGGAAGGTAAGTGAAGTATTTTATCAATATGCAGGCATAAGTGTAGTCAACTAATAAGGATGTCAACCGATAAGAGACCAAAGAGGCAAAGGTGGAAAGCTCCTATTAGATGGACATGTGCTTGAGTTTGGTGACCAGGAAAATATGATCCAATAGGAAAAACATAGAAGAGATGGCATGAAGGTTGATCGGATAATGTATAATTGCCAGGGAAGTTGACTCTGTAGATGAACACCGGTAGTATGTTGGTCGGTGACTAAGATTAAACCGACACGGTGGCTTGAGCAAAGGTGGATGCGGACAAAGATGACATGTCGCTACTAGGTGCAAGCATGCAGAGGTCGGTGAAGAGTCCATCAATGAGGTAGTTGGTGATTAGGTCGATATTAATGTCGACTGAGGGAATCCCGAGTTAAGTTTAGAATGATGCGGCTTGAGGAAGATCAAATCGTTGACTGTTGAGATGCGATGATCTATGCAAGATGCCCAAGTGTAGATCGGATCTGGTGAAGAAAACCGAGAGATCATTTAATGTGATTGACAGAAGTAGGTCGATGATCAGTTTATCCTATTTGCTAAATATATCAAACGTGTATTGGAAGTAGTGAGATTGGCAGTGATGTTTGATTGCTTGCTGGTTGTCAATCCCCATGTAGATCAGATATGATTTCATACTATCTATGGTTGGTGGAAGGAACCCTACCGCGCCAAGTTTCAATGTCCATCTTGGCGGGAAAGCTCACATATAAATATGTAGACCAAAGATTATAGTTGATTGATGCTGCCAGATGTTATGGTGTCGGATATTGAAGAACATAGTGTGAGTGTACAGCAAAGAGATAATTGGTTAGAGAATTCAATGAAGATTATTGAAGTGACTGAGTGCTTGAGAGAATCAGTAAGAGGATTTAACCGGTGAAGTTAAAGTGACCGGTGAGTTGTTATAAAAAATAACAGATCCTTGAACTGGTTGTGTCTAACCTGTAAGAAGGAAGCAGTGAGTGAAGTGGTGAAGAGTGAGTGTCAGAGAAAATCTGACAGGGCAAAAGTTGATCAGAGGCAGAGTGACATAAAGAGATTCAACTAGTAAAGGTTGAGCTAACCGGTGAAGCAGTTGCATAGTCTGTCAGTTCTCCAAATTGGCAGGGTCTGAACCGATAGGACTGAAGTAGAGAAGTAGTGAAGAGATAAAGTTGGTAGAGAGAGGATTCTATTGGTAAGTCAAAGGGAGAGTGAAGGGAGATCCAACACAGTTGATGCAAAGAACATAGAGCATCCGAAAGAGATATGTGTGAGAGTTACAAAGCTCATTTGTAACAAGGTTATTACTATTGTATCAATATATTTAATTGTAATCACCAAGTTGGAGCTCGATGTAGGGGTTGGTGCTCCTTGGGTTGGTGCCCTAAACTTTGTAATACAGTGTTTATTTTGAGGCTGGATTGGACCGGTAGACTTGAGTAGAATTTCTCACTGAGGTTTTTCTCACATTGGGTTTTCGTCATATATCTGGTGTTATATGATGTGCCCTTTGTGTGTGCTTTCCTTTTGGTCTTCTCCTTATCTCACCAGTATATTCACTTTGTGTTAGATCTGCTAACCGGTACACATATTTAGGATTAAAAGGGTTAAGTTTGAAAACCACTAATTCAATCCCCCTCTTCTACAATTGGTATCAGAGCTTAGGTTCCCAGTTAGATAAGCTTTCTCCAGCTTGGGTAGATTCTAGTTTTGAAAAAAAAAAAATAGTTTTGTGTCAACCCCTACACGGGTGTTTGATGGTTCAAACTATGTTATATGGATTTGCAGAATGGAAGTCCACCAGTCCTCATTAGGCTATGATTTATGGATGTTGGTTGTTAATGGTCTCTCTAGACTGGTTAGTCCTCCCACTGGTCCTGAAGCAGAGAGAAGATCTAAGTGTAATGTTGAAGCTATGAAAGCTATCCTTAGTGGGATTCTTGATGATGTTTCTTCACAAGTGGACAGATTGAAGAAGCTTTATGGTAATGAACTGAGCACTGCAAAACTAGTTTGTGAAAGCAAGAAGAATAGAACAAACACATGTGTAGATGATCAAGATAGATCAACCAGATGCTACAAAAATGTTGAAGAAGAAACCCATATCTTCATGGCCCAAGAGACAAAAAAATAGATGCACACATCAAGAAGAGAAAACATAGATCAATCCTATCAGCAAGATGTGTTTGGCAACGATGGTGAATATGAAGAGGAAGTTGAAGCTCAAGTTGATCTTGAAGGGGAGCTGGTAAGTGCACTCAAGGATCTTAGTAGAGTAAGAAAATAATACAAGATGTTCAAGAGTGCTGCTATTATGGAACAAAACTAGTTGATCAAAAGCCTCAAAGAGTCAGAGTCAACCATTGCAAATCTGAAAGCACAAGTGGATGATGCAAAAAGGGTGAGTGTAGAATCAGAATCAGATTTGCATATCAAATAGTGTAAGTGCAAAGATTTACAATCAGAGCTAGAGGCCAAGGACTAAGAGTGTCAGAAGAAAAAAGGAGAAATGGGGAATCTCAGGAAATACCTTGAGGAGTTTCAAGATGAGCTCAAAGTGAGGATCTGACCTAGTGGGAGCACTGATGCCTTGGACATAATGTTGAATAAACAAGATTACTACAAGGATACTAGAGGATTAGGATTTGCTACCGGTGAGTGCTCCACGAGAAAGGATGTCTCCAACAAGGACATTCAGTTTGTCTCCATAGGGAAAAATGACAAAGGACAGACTTTCACTATCCAAAATGCTCCAAGAAAGAAGGTTGAACTAACTACAACCAATGAGGACATAAAGCTAAAGAAGATTAGTGCTGCAAGGAGGAGCAATGCTAATCCAAAAGGAAAAGGAAAGTTGAGATAAGATAACTTCACCAGAAGTAAGAACTTCAGAGGACAACCTAGAAGACCTTGAACTGGTAGAAGACAAAGAGATTCTTATGTCCATAAGTCAAGACAAGTGTGGAAGAAGAAGGGATTAGATGGAAGAACTGCAGAGAGTGGACAACCCAAGATCCAGCCCCAGAGAAGTATAAATGGAGAAGTCAAACCGGTAAGATCTCCTCATGCATGGTAGAATAAGTTTGTGAGTTATAAATCGTCTTTCTCCAGTTACTGTTTTTCATGAAAAGATTATGTTCATAAGACAGATGAATGTAAGAAGAAGTCCAGGAAGGGACAAAATGTTTATTCTAGGAATAGTAATTTTGTTGGACAAAGATGTAATGCATATGTGCATAAGATGTTAGAATGTACAAACATGCATATGCTCTCTCTCGGTTATGCAAACAAGAGTCATTTAGCTACTCCAAGAAAGGCAAATATTGCATGTTATCAATGTAATGAATTAGTCCATAGAAGTCATGAGTGTAGAAAGAAGAAATTTCAGTCATATGGTAGCCGGTGTAGCATTCATGCTCAATATGGAAATAGTTATAGAGCACATGAGAGTCAAAGACTAGCATGCAACAAAAGGAGAAATGTTCTTGCCAGATCAAGAAATCTACTAGTTCCGATAGCTGGCTACAAAACCATGATCAGGAAAAGAAGATCAAACAAGTCTGATAGAAAGTCCTCAAATTAGTTGTTTGGCATGAACACAGTCTTCTACTACAATAATATTTTTGGAGCAAGAACCAATGAAAAAAAGGAATTCAACACTGCTCTCAATATTCCAAATAAGAAAAGGAGGGAGATCAAGTAGGTATGGAGGAAGAAGGAAGAAAATACAACCATGGGCAGGCACTATGCATTCAATGCACACGTGATATCTCGTAAGGCTTAAAGGAAATGTAGGACCTTAGGGGGAGCTACATACTAATCACATTATCCACCCCCAAATTTGAAAAGAATAAATGTAAAGATAGGTTCCTACCACTTCAAGGGAAAAGATAAGATGGCATTGTGTGTGGTTGATGCCTTGGCTACAGATTTAAATCTGAGAGATGGATTAATATTGCATGTGTCAATGGATGGTTCAAATTGAAATTGGCATCAGAGGCATTTGACTTTAGAAGACAAAGGTTAGAGGAAGGTACTTCGGTGGAGATATTGGTCCGGTATAGAAAACCGACATGTATAGTATGTTACTAGTATGGATACTAATCGGTATTGTAGAATATGATTTGCGCAGTGACTCCCGTGGCTTGGATTGGGGAGATTATAGTAGTTGATCTAATGTGCTTGCATCATTATGGGCCAACCAGTTTGATAATTGACATGATAGTGATGTGGTTTGGAATTATGGTTATATCAGATCATTTCACAAGTTGTGATGGATGTCATGGAGCTGGAAGATCATCAGTAGATCATGTATGCTCATCTCTATCTGTACAAGGTGCAGATTGGAGCCTCGGTTTAAAACCTGACAGACAAAGATGATTTGAGATTTGTGGTTCAAGGGGAGCTCACTGCCATACCTTATGATTGGTACCAGACATGCTGGACACAGGAGGAGAATATTAATGTGTATATCAAATTGGTATCAGTGTCAGCATCAACAATTGGTGTCAGAATAAATTTATGCATATCAAAGAGGAGAAGATGCAGTCTGACCGGCAGGTAAGTGAAATTCATTGACACACTTTTATACAATTAGTTTCAGTTGGTATCTGAGCCCTCTATCCCAAGTGTTGTTGGTTGAGAGGATGTAGAGTGAAATGGCCAAAGGGGGAGAAGAAACCTTGTAGAAAGCAATGTTAGTTCCCTTTGACATCAATGCCAAAGGGGGATATTGTTGGCATTCTATTATCATTGATGTCAACCAACATTATTGTCATTGATGTTAATTTGTATAGAATGTCACCAGTAATTATGGAATGTTAACCGGTGAGTAAGTATTGGAGACCAGTATGGTATGTCAATAGGTGAGTGATGAGTTGGCAGTGTATGATCACCAACCAACAAGCATGTGACTGGTAAGAAAGCAAGGCAGATCCATAAAGAATGTGCAAACAACCAGTATGCAGTTTGATGACAATCAGCAGGACTCCCACCAGATGACGATGGCATCATAGGATGAATAGAAGACTGATAGAGAGGGTTCTCAACCAAATCATATATCTGGTTGAAGTTGTGTCCTCTCAAATAGGGAAGTCATATTTGTGCAATGCCGGAAGTAGACTGAGAAAAAGTAATGTCAATCGGTTCCCATCAGATGGTTTTCAGCAAGTAACAAAGATCAACTTCTATCGGCAAGAGGTAATACTTAGGTTATCTCACAATATGCATGGGATGCAACATAACCTCTGAGATAAGACATTCAAGAGATATAAGGCAAGTGGTTGAAGGCACACACCAGATGAACCAAGTGAAACGTAATGATACCTCACATGTATATAATCAAAGATGTGCACCGATCAGCAAGGGAAATTATGATGTGCTACTAGGACAGGAAGAGGAAGAATAAGAAGCGATGAGTTTGCCTCCTTGGAAAACCTTTTGAGATGATGTCTAGGATAATGAAGGAGAAGGAATGGCCTAGCAGTTGCAGACATGGAGTTACTAGGATTGAAGTAGTAACCGGTGAGGAGGGACCTCAAAGAGATCAATCCAGACCGATCAGCAAGAGTAAACACAATAGGAACACAAAGATATGATGGAGGCAATGCATAACAAATTGATTTATTGCATGAAATTTATTTACATCTAACCGGTAACAATTGGGTTACAACATATTGGCTTACAGGCCTGCTAGAATAGGTCACAACCGTTACCTTGAACCTTATGATCTATCTTCTATGCATAGTCTAGCTACTTGATTATCTCCTTGATTACATTCTAATGTATAATTATAAATATATATATATATCGATCCAAGGGATCCAGTCAACCCAAAAGGGAACAAAACCTGAAGAACAAGACCTAACGTGCAAAATAAACAGGGTCAGCCTCGGCCAAGAGATTCCTCCGAAAAATCCAAAGGCTAAAATGTAGATTGGAGGAAAAGGTCGACCACAAGCTAAGGAACATAAAAATCAATGCCCAAGGCTCCGCAAGCTTCATAATGGTTACCAAGAAATCACCAAAATAGGTCTAGGCAACTAGTAACAAAGAACTATCAATCCGGTAACAAGAAACTATCATGGAAACCGATAGCGATATCTTGCCGGAAAGTGATCCAAATGCGATGTGGTCTGAAAGAAAGAAAGATGTTAAAGTCTTGAAGTAGAATCCAACTCCACAACATCTGGTGAGCCAAAATCAGGATACACAAAAGGGAAAACTAAAACTGCAAATAGAAAGGAAAATGTTTTTGGTTCATGCAAGATTGTTGTGAATCGGGGATGCTCCTGCATCAAACATGCAGGGTTAATGAAAAAGTGATCCTCTCACTTTGATAGGGTTAGAGGGAAACCAAAGTGGTCTACCTCTACTTGAGAAATCCAAGATGAATCTTCAACTGGTCTGTCCTTCCACTTCGCAAGATATTCCTTATATTCACAACTCTAGGTACTACGCCCAAGCCTATTGTCCAAAATCTCTTCAATCTGATCCAGTTCCTTCCAAGGCAATTGTTCCTCCAAGTTTACAACACTCTCCTCACTGAATTTTGGTTCGTGGTACTCATGAACATAGACAATGTTGAATATAGGTGAAATACTTAGACTATCTGGTAGCTCCACTTCATATGCATTTCTAGAACTGAACTTCCTCAAAATCTTATAGGTCCAAACTTCTTCATCTGCAACTTGTTATAAGTTCCAACTAGGAATCTCTCTTTTCTCAGATATACCATCACTTCATCACCAACTTCAAATTTCTTGTGTCTTCTCTTCTCATCTGCCTTTTCCTTATACTTGTTGTGCAAGTCTTCCAAATGCAGCTTAAGCTGAATATGCAATGCTTCCATGTGATCTGCAAAGACTTCTACTTCTGAACTCTTCTGGTGTTCACTGCTAATGTCTCTTAATTAAGATATTCCTCTAGGATGAACTTTGGTAACAATCTCAAAAGGTGTTCTTCTAGTACTTCTATTCACTTAATTGTTGTAGGCAAATTCTGCTTGTGCAAGGATTAAATCCCAACTTTTGGTTTTGTCTCCTACTAAACATCTCAAAAAATTTCCCAAACTCTGGTTAACAACTTATGTCTGTCCATCAGTTTGTGGATGAAAAGTAGAACTGAACTTCAAATATGTCTTCATCTTCTTCCAAAGTGTTCTCCAAAAATAGCCAACAAACTTAGTGTCTCTGCCTGAAACTATGCCCTTAGGTAATCCATGGAATCTCACCACTTCCTTGAAAAATAGGTCTGCTACATGAAATTCATCTAATGTCTTCTTACAACGTATGAAATAAAGAATCATCAAAAATCTATCTACTACCACAAATATAGAATCATTCCCTCTCGGTGTCTTAGGAAATCCAAGTATAAAATCCATGCTTATATCCTCCCAAGGTCTTACCAGTACTATCAAAGGTTTATACAATCTCACATTCTAACTACTACCTTATGCAACTTGACAAACTCTACAACTCTGCACATATCTCTTAACATCCTTATCAATTTGGGGCCAAAAGTACTGCTTACTCAACAATGCAACTATTTTGTCAATGATAAAATGTTTGGCCAAGCCTCCACTGTGTTTCTATTTTATCTGGTTCTCTATCATGGAACTCTTAGGTATGCACAACTAAACTCCCCTAAACAACATTCCATCCTGAATGAAATAATCCAACCATTTGCTCCTATCAACCATAAACAGTTCTCTACATGCTTTCCAAGGTTCTACAAAATCTGGGTCTTCAACATACAAGGTCTTCAAATCTTCAAATCCTAATACTGTCACTCTCATCTCTGTCAGCAAATTCCTTCTCCTACTCAATGCATCAAACTGAGTTTAACTGGAAGAAGAGGGAGAAGCTATAGGGAAAGGCAAGAAAATTTGTGGAATAGGAAGGAAGAGGAAAGAGCCTGAAATATCTATTTAACCTATTCCATCAGAATCTCAATTTGAGGATGACAGACCCTTAGAATTCAAGAGGGTATTAAGGAAGAAAGTTGAGGAAACTAAGGAGGAAACAAAGAAGCAACCAATTAGGAAGGTTACAATCAAGATATCGTCAAAGAAGAGATCTCCAAAGGAAACACATTCTGCTCCATCCGGTACTAGAAGAAGAAAAAGATGGATGACATTGATATAACACTTGTCACCGATAATGTAACTATTATTCCACCCAAGACTTGTGCAGAATTAGTAGATGAAATAACTAAGGATGGTATTTTGAAGAATGTATAATTTTATTATGAGCATTTAGATGATGATGAAGCTGAGGAAGCAATTTTATTGTATTTAGATACATATAAGAAATCCTTGTTAGAAATTGAAAATCAAATACCGGCACAATTATATGACAAATTAGATGCTAGAAGATTATCAACAATGGATGGGGACAACCATATAAAGATTCAAGAGTTGTTAACTACTTGTGCATCTATTACTCCATAGGAGTTGGATAGGACACTTGAGGTTGTAGACAGGAAAATCTTTCATAGCAAGAACAAGATAGTTAATATTATGTATGGTAGGGTTAATGAGATAGTCACTGAGAACCATAGGGCATGGGTTCAATTCTTTGCTACAAACCCTAGTTTTTATACTTCACCAAAGGCTAAAATTGTCACTACAGACATCCTGGTTGAAGGGAAAGGTAAAGGTATAATGGGTACAATTTTGGACGATATTAAGATATTAGATATAGAGGCCTTGGTATAATCTAATGTACAAAACACAGAGTCAATACTAGCAAATGTAGATATATCGACAAATTTAGAGAGTGTATAGGTTACAAATGTTAAGGACAATAGTCCTCGAGGTCAGAATGTACAGGTTGAGGACATAGTTCCTAAGGAGGAACCAATAGTTACTGATACTGCACCAAGTTACGAAGCCACTGGTGGAAGAGAGGAAGCTATAAAGGTTAACAAACCATTAGACGAGAGGAGAGAGGAATTTGACAGGGAACCGATAGTGAGCACATAATTGTTGTCAATTGAAACCTCACAGGTAGAGAAGAAAAGCATAATGAAGATGAGTTCTACTGAGCTCATGATGATGGCTGCACAAAAGATGATGAAGGAAGGATCTGTGGATAAAGTAGTTATTGATCAGTCTATCCCAATTTTGCATAGACTTGTCTCTGAGTATAAATTTGAAAAGGGAGTGAGCCCATCCGACAAGCTTAAAATAATCACAGAGCACATTTCAAAGGACTTTCAATCTTTACAGAAGATATCAAACCGATGGGCATTAGAGAGATTTACATAGGCTAAGAGAGAAACATTTGATTAGATGATTGAGTTGGAGAGGAAGGAGATCAATGATAAACTGAAGTTGATTGATAATGCTTTGAGAGAATGTACTAATATTTATAGAGTATGCTACAACACAGGTTTACTTACAACAGAGACAGATAAAGGGATTAAGTATATTAATGAAAAGATTATAGGTATAATCAATTATTTTGATGGTTCACATTCTTTGACTACATCTATTTATGGTCAGATTTGGTATTGGAAGCCCAAGTTTTAGCTCTTGAGAGGGATAAAGATAAAATCACAAGGAGAGCCAAAGGTCTTAGAGGATTGGTGAGTCCTCGGTTGGATTCATTAAATGTACCTAAGAAAGAATGCATAGATTTTGTTGGTAGACCCACACTGGCAGAGCTTAATGAGAAAGAGTCATATGCTCACAGGCTTACTGGACTTGTATCTATTTCCGACACTTTCAAATCAGGTTGGGATACCTATCTAGATATTTTGGAGAGAGCTTATCCAGAAATTTTCAAGTATATTCAGCTCCGATAAGGTATTTTGGGACATATTCTTTATATAATCTTTTATTCTTCATCTCGATTTTTGGTATTTTTTTGGCATTGATGTCAAAGGGGGAGGTATAGGTAAAAAATAATTTTATTCAGATCATGATCATAGATGGATATTCAGCTCAGGGGAGCAGACTTAGGATGAAACCGATAGATGGAAACCATTATCATTTTTCATATGAGTCTTTCCATCAATGCCAAAGGGGGAGATTGTTGGAAATTGACACTCATTTGATTGGTTTCAATATATTTTCATTGACGGCAGCATGTCTCGGCTTCATATTTTGGTTTAGTAGTGTACCCATAGGCACTTCATCGACACCAGTACTGACAAGTATCTTCACCAATTGGAAGGAATTCTTTGGTTATCGACATTGCAGGCTGACATGGTTCACATTCAGGATACCGGTATTGGAGGCCAACATCATTTGGGAGATTGGGCACTGGCAATTGATTTTGATATATATATATATATATGTTATTGAGCTGACTTGTATATTAATTTTGTAATTGTCTATGTAAGCCAACATAAGGCATGAAAGTTTGTAAGGGTATATAGGTCAATTGATTAGATCATTTTGTGAAAGGGAGAGTGTGTAAGCTTATGTCATACATGAGAGATATATTTATAATGAGGAATGTGAAGATTATGTAAGAGGGTATTCCAGTAAGGGTTTAGGGTTTCAGGACCAAAACAAACAGAGCTTAACCGAAACTATATTCAGGCATAGAAGATGCTATCATTTCAGTTCAATCATTTCTCCGGAGTGTAGTCTGGATTTGTATGTATTTAGTGAGACTTTTTCTGTGATGAGCAGTGTGCTCTAGGCTATAAGCCTTCGTGCAAGTGCAAGCCTCCATATTTTGTAATATTCTTTCATATGGCCAGTGGATTGATATTGTGGGTCACAAATCCCACCATGGTTTTTCCTTTTTGAGGTTTTCCACGTATAATTCTCTATGTTATGGATTTCATTAATGTGATTGGCTTATTGATTTCTTTACTTCTTTCAATTCTATATGTACCAGTATACCAGTTGGTGAATGCATGTTTTAATTAGGTTAACATTGATCATTCTGGTAGAACACTGATTCAGCCCCCCCCCCCACCCCTCTCAGTGGTCTTGGATTCCAACAATGCTGACCCCGAGAACTAACAGTAGTAAGAAAATCAATCCTCCAAAGGTGGGCGGCTAGTAAGTTCAAATCTAGCAGCAGAAAAATGCAAGACCTGGAACCACCCACCAAAAAGAAAATGAAACTAACCAATTCTAGTGGGTATAAAGTCCTGGACCATGAGATTAGGTTGGACATCCCTATCAAGGTGGATGATGAGAAACAGGGGTTTGCGATTAAGGAAAATAAAGGCAAGATAAAGGAGGAGAGGGTAATGGGAAATCTGCTATTGGAAGCTACTAGAAATCAGGAGAACTACTGGAAGTGGGTGCAAAAGGAAATTGTTTCCCTAAAAAATGGGATTAAAGGAATTGTTGACACTTTCACGAAATCCCCTAGGCCTAATAAAACTAAGAAGATCATGAGTATGATCCAGAAAATTTCTCAGGATGTGGAAACTATGAAAGTTGACCAACAACGCAAAATTGAGAAGCTAGAAGAGGATGTGTGTGAGATCAAGGAAAAACTGAACAATCTGGTGGAAATCAGTATGGAGGCGATGAACAATAGTGTTGATGGTTTGGAAAAAAATAATTCCACGATGACTGATGATAGAACCAGGACCATCACCAGTGACCCTCCCTTTGGGGAAAAGCAAAAAAAAATTGCATCAGAGGGTGGACAAAGTGTTGCTAGTGGGAAGACTAGCTTGGAGGGTGGGCAAATTGTTGCTAGTGGGAAGACTAGAACCAGAAGCCGGAGCCAGGACTAGGGAAGCTCCAGATTCATCATGGAGTATTTGGAGAAAATTAATAGGATTATTATTCAAAAAAAATACTGAATTGATGCACTCTCTTAGCTAAGTGCTTTGCCCTATTTTTGGTTCAGCTATTTTTGTTTTTTTGCTTTCGGTCTGTGTCGGGTTTGTCCCCTGTTCTGCTTAGTTTTTTCGGTCTGTTGGTTGCTGGCCTTGGTCTATAATACTCTAGGTTTCAGGTCCTGTAAAACCTATTTATCTTTATCGAAAACATATATTTTCTAATAAAAACATATATTTTTTAAAAATACAACTAGCATGACTTTAAATTCTCAAATTTCAAATATATGTATAGAATTTAGCATCAAACCTATTATTTTTATTCTTAATTATAAATACTAAAAAAAGGTCAATTTTAAATGCAATTGCAATTGTAAATTCCGATGTTTCCCTATATTAACAAATTATGTTACATTAAAAAACCTTTAGAAGTATTGTATTGAAAAATAATTGAATCAAACTGGTTCTAGATTCTACATCCAATTTGGAAGTGACTCATAACTCCGAAAAGACCACGAACCACCTCTAATAGAATGACTAGATTAGAGATGAGTAGGGAAGAGGATTCAGGAATGGAAACAGCAGCGGGAGATCTCAGAGAGTATAACAGCTTTCCATCTATGCGTTTCACCATTTCTTTATTTCGCCGTGTCCACCAATAAGAAGGAATTTGAAGCTCTGTAATCAGTATGTCGGAATTCTTGTTCACCAGAGCTGGATCTCTTCGTGGAAATCTAAAAGGCAGATTGTTATTCTGTGGAAGCCCATCCACTAAGTGGAGATATACCTCTAAATTGTGAAAGCTAGAACGATTATAAGTTTCCTTCAGCACTTCTGAGTTGCTGCTATCCAATGTAATCTCGATTTCCACATGAACGTATGTCCATGGAAACCAATACATAATCCTGGCAAGCCAACCCATTTTCTCATTCACGAAAACTCCAGGAACTTTAGGAATCAAATCCTTTTTGTTTACCAGCCGCAACACTTTGACTCCAATCTCCTCAACGTGTTGAGCAAATGATAAATTTCCCACACGTGGAGAGGCAAAGGCAAAGACCGTGACAGGTATTGACCTAATGTAATTTTTATTCATCACCATCTGTTTTATGTCATATAAACTTATGGTTGCCAGCGCAGATCCCAAGCTGTGTCTAGTGAACGTTATACTCAAATCTTCATCTTTGAAATTATTCAATAACCTTTTTATTTCAGCCACAACAATCTCTCTTGCGTTGAGCCTAGATCTTCCGGAGCCTTCGTATATTGATGTATAACATGTTAAAAACCCCTTCTCTATCCGAACATCAGGTTTGAAAGTAGCTTCGATGTTGGATTTTGTACTAGCTAATAAAGCCGCAGGAACTAATATGTTTTTGAGATTTTGCATCCATTCATGGGGTGTTTCCGCGCCTTTCCACGCAACAACTATGTCACGCCTACCCAATCTTTTTATCTCGTTTGGGTCTGTGCAAACAGCAATATATCCCATCCAATCGCCGCTATCCCTCCATTTCTCCCAGAAATAGGATTTTAGGGTTCCAGTATTGGCGTATTAATATTCAGTGACTTGATAACCACGCCCACATTTCACAGATTCTAATCTCCGTCTGAGTGAGCTTTTGGAGCGCTTACAATTCCCATAGTATTGAGAAGAGCGAGTATTATCAAATGAGTCGTAGCAGTGCTGTGCAAAATCACCGTATCTCTGCTTTGAGGAGGGGATGAATGGGATCGAGCAAGCTCTTCCAGTTATTTGCACCCTGGATATCTTGCCACATATCCCCAATTTGCGGTTGGTCTTTGCATATTCCATCCTCATTCAGATCTTCATATTTTAGAGAGCCATTGCCAAGATCTAATGCAGAATTTGCCATAGATTATTAGATATGATACTTCTCTATTTGCAGCAAAAGTTTTATATCGAATTGAGTTTACAGAGATCTAAACTGTTGAGACGATGCTCAGTTGACGTTTAGATTAGCTGATAGAAACGCAGAATGGAGTGAAGTATACATATTGAGTATTTTGAATATTAAAACCTACCATTCTTAAACATACTCTTCAACGTACAGCTGGGTGACATGTCCTGTGGGATTCAAACCTTCCGTTCTCAATGCATATAAACATCCATCTTCCTGACCTTTCAAGTTGTCAAGAGACTGCGCACACGTCTTTAGAAGTACAAAGCGTGACCGTTATACACTAATTTTCCAATGTTATAAAACGAAAACACTTTATTTAAAAAATATAATAGACAAATGGATTAATTTTCTTGATGCTTGTGCAAAATTTTTTACCATCAATCTAAAAGCATCAATAAAATTATAGCATGGAATGTGGAAAGCTGATAGCATTAATCTAATAGATGATTGACCTTCAAAACTGCTACATTTAATATTAAACAAATGAGGTTGTATCATAAGGATGATGTTTTATATTAATTAGAGATTGTGTTTGATAGTCATTAGATAAGTCTTTGTTATTTTGAATGAAATTGTATTTGGCTGATTTTCTAATTGATCATTGTGACTAGTATATGTTTCTGTTTTGAAAATATTAAACCAGAAGAGACCCAAACCTTTACATATCCGCACCTCGATCAGAACTTGCATGTTTTCCATAAGAAACTTAAACCATAGCCACTTAAGGTTGGAAAGAAACACAACCAAGAAAAGGGAATGTAGAACACCAACCCCTGAACATTTTAATTTTTAGAATAGTTTGCACTGCATGAAGTGTAGCCAAAGAATGAAGCAAAACAATGATCAACAGGTTTTGAAAAGCAACCTTAAATATATGACAAGTAGATCCATTATAGACAACAACATTCATAGAGAGGGAAAAGATGACAAAAGACTAAAAATGATCTAAAAAGGAACCCCTATGCACACCATCTAGGACCATCTCTATAGGCCCACTATCAACAGAACAAATTTCCAAAAAAAATAAATTGCAAAATCCACCTCAATCAAACCACCATACAAAATAGGAAATCTTGCTATGAGGGTAGGTACAACCACCTAACACAAAATAATAATAATCTCTACCTTCTCACCTAGAAATGAGTAATAATGCTATGTACCTAAGTTGGACTTAAGCACCATAAATAAGAAAAACCTAATTACACTAACACTTAATGAAGAGATTTGCTGATTTTTTAATGATACTGGTGTATTTGTTGTAATGATTAATGAAGACATTTGCTACTTTTCTATGGATGTAGCCAGTTTTGGTGAACCACATTTGTTGTGTTATGTGTTTATTTTCTATTTGTTTCATTTTTAGTTTAGTTGTTATTTAATATGTTTTCTCTACTCATTTAAAATTAACAAAATAAGTCTTCTAATAACTCTAGGCAGGTCTGACTATTCCTTTATTAGTGGTGTTTGAATATAAACTCTACCTCTCGCTTTAGTTGAAAGTAGATGCATTTTGAATAGCTTCATTTAGTGCAAATAGCTAAATTTTGTCTACCAATGTGCAATAATTATTTATTTTCTTAGGAACTTGAGTTCACCACTCCCTTTCCTTCAGGACTGTGATGACCATTATAGTAATGCAAGCGTATTAATCGCACATATCACGTAAATTACTTCAGCCAATTAAATGAAAGAAAAAAGATCTACACGCCAATTTGTTAAAAAAGTAAAACTTAATAATGTGTTAAGAACAACTTATTGCTTACAATTCTAGGTAGGAACTAACATATAAATAAATTAAGAGGATAAGAATAAAGAGAGGAGGTTGAAAGATTTTAGCATCAAATATCTATTTTTAAAAAAAAATATATATCCAATTTAACAAAAGAAAATTTAAAAGAAAATTTTTATTAGTTAAAAGGGAAACCTAATATTGATTTTATTTTCATTTAAAAATCACATTGAATTATTGATTATTTTCATTTAAATATCAATACCATGCTAAATGCGTTGAAATTCACTTATACCATTTGAACTTTTCCCTCATTAAACAAACGTACATGAAATTTTATAGTACGTGGGGACACTTGGAACTTATAAACATGTGAGGATTAGGAAAATGTCAATTTATAATAATACTCGAGAAGGTCAATCCGCGTGTGGTGGGAACATTCTTTTCTATAACATTCTTTTCTATAACAGGTAAAATACGCGTCAACTCCAGGAATAAACATGTGAGCAGGTAAAATAGGCGTCAACTCCACAAAAAAATAAACATGAGAGCAGTTTGAATCTCTCAATTTATATACATTTGTAATTGTAATACTACAGGAGGTCAACTCCTATCTTTAACTCACGTGTGCAGGGCAAACAGAACCCAAAATAGGAGTCAAAATATGTAGCTTGTTCATTCATCCTGTATTAATTTCCTTAAACAGATTTTGAACAATTTGTTAAAATACATGAAATTCACTTATACCATTTGAACTTTTCCCTCATTAAACAAACGTACATGAAATTTTATAGTACGTGAGGACACTTGGAAATTATAAACCTAAAGGATAAGTTTGCAGCAATTCTTAACCTAAAGGAAACTATTGTGAGAGAAGGGAAAATCATAACCAAAAAGTCTTTTTAGAAGGAAATACATACAACAATTCGTAATGCAAAGTGGCAGTGATTGAATAGCACAATGGAGAATATGTGTCACTAAAGGAGACGTTGGTATCGATTAAAAATTATCATCCTTAGTCTCCCCATTAATGCGTGCTCCCCATTAATGCTTAATGAGCCAACCAACACTCATCATTTATCATAATATTTTAAAAGCTTCTTTTGTAACTATCTCAGTGAGGATACCGGCAAGTTGATAATTGGTTTTGAAAATTTTAATTTAACCAATCTCCGAGTCAAAAGATTTATCACAAAATGATATCAAGTATCAATATGTTTTTTTCTATTACAAAAGACTAGATTTTTGGTGATGGCGATTGTTGAATTATTGTCATAGTATATAACAATTGGCATATTTGTTTTTGGTTTAAATATATCATAATTTTTCTCAACAATATTGCTTGACAGGAAGTTGATGTTGCCCCAATATACTCAGCTTCGGTTGAAGATAATTTTCTAATTATGCACAAGTATGCATGTGGCTATTTCTATTTTGAGTCATCCTTCAATGAATATAAGACCTCTATTTATTGAGGCAATTGTAATGCTTTATTTGTCTCTGATCTTTCGATCATGTGATCAAGAGGCTTTTTGTGTATTCAATCTTAATGAATAAAGACTCATGTGTACATTAACAATTTGTGATATTGCTACTAACAAATTTATGGGTCTCTTTTATTTTCTTCAATTGGTATTAGAGCCCAGTAGATTATGTTTTCTAGGATAAATTGTTGAAGAGAAATACATCATAAGTTTGAAGCTACTACTTGAAAAGGATCGATGGGTTTCTTTGTAGGTTAGTGCAATAAAACAACAAGATAAAGGTGGAGAAAGTCATAGCTATTATGAACACAACTTAAAGTTGGAAGATTGATGCTATAGTGATGGCATAAAGCAATTTGATAAAGAGATCCATGAACTCACCGACATTGAAAGGGTGAAGTATTTCCAAAGCCATTGAAGGAGTTGTGGACAAGAGATAAAGGATATCACTGCCACTATTAAAAAGGAGATCCAAGCCTTAGGAGAAGCTTGAAGGCGTTAGAAACTCATTTCTATTGCAAAAAGAAGGAAATTTGTAGTTTTCATGATAACAAGTGAAGTCAATCTTCAAAGGATGAGATTGAACATTCCAAAAGGAATAAGTCGCAAAGCTGGATTGAAGGCAGTGGTGAAAAATGTGAAGCCCTCAAGTTGTGAGGAATTCAAACTAAAGCTTAAAAAGGCCATGATGTTTTGTTAAAAATCATCGGAGCCCTCTATAAGAGAAGAGGAAGGATGGACCCTTGAAGGAGTCCAATAAAGAATTTGTGAAAGAGAGATCACTGTTGGCATATGCACACTCCAATGAGACATTGTAGGTGATTGAAGGTTTTGTCATTGATGGCAACCTTGCAATCCTATGGCACTGGCAAGGCATTATATCGGCAAGGCATTACACCGACAAGTTAGTGCACTGGCATCAGCAGATCACACTCTACACTGGCACTCAGGACACCGACACCGACACAAAGCAAGGAAGTATACCGGCACAGAGGGCGACAAGATTTTGTTATATTACATTTTGTTTATTATTGTAAAAACTTTTGTAAGGCGACTTGGCAAATTGTAAAATGACTCTTATATATAAAAGAGATCATTGTAGACATTTTGTAGAAAAAAAAGAGAGCGAAAAAGAAAAATATAAGGTAGACCTATTATGTGAAATATAGGTTGAAGGGTTTATGTAAGAAGCAGAGCAGCAACCGGTACTGGATCTGGCATTATAGATGTTATTGTAAAGTAGTACAAGATATTGGATTTGTTTAATCCACATTGTAAGTCAGTGAGTCTTCCCATTGAGCAGTGAGCTCTAGGCAGTTGGCCTTCCTGCATGTGCAGGCCCCTATTGTAAGTAATATTCTCTTATTGGCCAGTGAGTGAATATTGTGGGTCACAAATCCCACCGAGGTTTTTCCCACACTGGGTTTCCTCGTTAAATCCTTGTGTTATGGTGTGCTTTTCATGTTGATGTTCTTAATTCTATTTATTACATTATTTCTTGCATATTGGTACACTGTTATAATATGTTCTGCATGTTTTAAGTCAAGAAATTCTAATTACCAGTTAGATATTGATTTAGCCCCCCTCTCAGTATCTGTGGGATTCCTAACAATTGGTATCAAAGCGTGGTCCTCTATTTTCAGAAGTCTAATAGCTTGAGGAAGATCTTGACACCGGTAAAGATGGTAAATCTGATGAAGCAACTTGAAGGAGCTCTTTTAGACTATGATGCAGAAAAGTTGAAAATATTCAAACTAGAAGATGATTTAAGGGCAGCTCAGGATATCATTTAGGCACTTCAAGAGAATCTTACTGTTGCAAGAAATAAGAGAAGAGAAATTTGTGAAAAGTTGCAAAATGAGAATGATGAAAAGGAATCACTTAATGATTAGATAAGCAAGCTAAAACAAGAGAACATGACAACAAAGAATGAGATGCAGGATATGACTATGAGATTTTGCAAAGAGATTGAGGATAGGAAGAAGAATGAAGAAGAATTGACCAGAAGACTAAGTGATGCAGCAAATGAGAACACAAGACTTAGCTATAAAAATGACATGTTGAAGACAGATCTGATGCACACTCAGAATGACTCCAATGAACTGATGAGATAGAAAGAAGTCTTAGAAAGAGAACTAGAAACTGCAAATCAACATAAAGAAAAATTCAAGAAAAGCTTAGAGGAATTTGGCACCTTGCTGAAGAATCAAAAACCTAAAGGTGAAACTTCTAGAATTGGCTTTGAAGTTGGTGAAAGCTCCGGTATTGCAAATACTCAGAGAAAACCAGTAAGACAACCTAATGCTTATAAATTCAATGGAAAATGCTTTAACTGTAATACGTATGGTCATAGAGAAAATAAATGTAGATCTAGAAATTATCAGAATATCAACACACCCATCGATCAATGTTCAAAATGCAACAAAGTTGGTCACAAATTTGAAAACTGTAGAATGAATGTGAGATGTTATGTTTGTGGAAGATTTGGACACCTATCTAATCAATGTAGAACCCAAACCGGCATAGGTTATGGGAAAGCTATTCAGAAGAATAATGTGACTTGTTATATATGTAACAAGATTGGGCATATTGCAAAATTCTGTAGAAGTAAAGGATCACCGGTAGACAAGAAAAGTTCTAGCTTGAAAGGCAAAGAAAAAGTTGAAGAGGTTAAGCAAGAATTCTCAAAACAATAGATTAGAAAAGCTGATCTAAATATTGGGAATACTCCTCCACCGGTAGAACCAATCAATGCTTCACCGGCAGGACATAATGATGCTTCAGCGGTAGGACAGAGCAGTGCTCCACTGGTAGGAATTTCTTCATCTAATTGAAGAAATTTTCCTTGAGGGTTTGGCAATCTAATGACACATGTGCTATTATTCCCTCGGTTAAAGATAAGAAGTTGGAAATTACTTGTTACCGACAGACAATGTTAAGTGAATACTTGACTGGCATGCATTTAATGTGGTAGATGGCAAAAAGATACTATAAATTTGAGGTTTTGGCTCCATTCCATTTCACCGAGATTTAAAACCTACGAAGAGCGCTAAGATTCCGAGCTAAGGCATTCCGAGCAAGAGGCAAGAGCACTCCAAGCAATCATCCATCCTAAAGGCAGTAAAAGGTATTTTATCATGGCATCCACCTCTGCAATTGAATATATAGCAAACCCTACTACTGTCAAAGTGATAAAAAGACCTAGGCCCGTATTTCAATTAGTTCCCGAGGTAGAAAAGAAAGATGATACCTTAGGTGCTTTTTCTCAAATTCCTAAGGGAGTTGTTTATGCTGAAGACCCTAGAATTTACATTCACTGTAACATTGAGGAACTAGGAGATGAAGAGATTAAAACACTATTTAAAACTATGATATGTGATGAATCCGGCAATGTAAAAGATGAACACAAGATCATTGAAACCCTAGGATTTACAGAGATCCTTAGCATTCCTAAATTCCCCAAGGATGTGATTAGGATAGTCTTAAGCAGGGTACATGGTGAATTTTTCTGGCTAGATGCAATCCACAAAATCACTAAGGAAGCTATGAAAGCTGTCACAGGGTTACCAACCACTGATAAAAGACCAGACAAAACTAAGAAGGTATCCAATGACCTAGTTACAAACCTAACCGGTGCCACATCCGATAAAAGTTCCATAAGAGTAAATTATGTAATAAACATTCATGTGAGATTTATTAGCATGATATTAGGGTATAAAGCTACTCATGCAAATAGAGTTAATTTAGTTTCAAGTTTATGCATTAAGAGTTCTTATGATATGGTCACAGATAATGCAAAGATTGATGTATGTGAGTGGTTAAAGGATGAATTAATTGACAACCTTGGAAAGATTAAGAAGGACAAGAAAGGAACTTTCAGGTTTGGAAATCTGCTAGTATGTCTAATGCTACATATAACCAAGCAGGTTCCCGGTATAGGCTACAAAGAACTTGGATATGATATACTAGTAGGCAAACAGTTAACAAAACTATTCAATAACATGGGAGAAGACAAGGAAAACAATATCCATGATTTCTTTCAAGCACTAAAGGCCAAAATGAAGAAAAGAATCAGGCTATCACAAAAGATTGTTGACAAATATAAAGATGAAATATGCTTTGTAATCAAGAAAGATGAGATCTGGATGGAAGCAGTCATCCCTAGGACAGTTTGGGTAACAGAGATGGGTTATGAAACAGATGATCATATAATTGAAACATATGCTAAAGCACTTCTGGAAGCCCCTAAAGAACCTAAGGAAGAAGTATTTGGTAGTGCAGAAACTATTGAAAGCCAAATACAATCTAAGAAAAGAGTGAAAAAGGTTGAGGCAATTGTAAGAAAAGGTTCCAGATAAGAAAAGGCCATCAAAGAAGATATGTTAAAACAAATCGGTATAACAGAGGATGAGTTAGCAGCTCCACAACCAGAAACTCACCTATCACTGGTAGGTACTTCTTCAGAGAGTGACCTACAACTTTTAAGAGCGTTGTAAGGAAAAGAGATCCCTCACTAGCAACCACACCCTCACCAAGGAGGACAAGACAAAAATAACAAGCAATGAGATCTCCCGTAAGAAAGGCTACACCAAAGAAGAAGAAACTCACACCCAAAAAGAAGAAGAGGACAAACAAGGACTTGGCCCCTCTTGATATACTGTTGTATGTGGGAAAAATGGGTCGATAGAACTCAATATGTGAAAAAATGTTCCAAAAAGACTTATCCACACACACACATAGAGGACTTCTTGGTGCAAGCTATGGAGTCATGAAGTATAACTCAGCTTCCCAAGGTTGGTCCCATGGTTCTCTATCTTACAATGTCCCTCAAACCAATGTTTTTTCTCTCAGATTATTGAGCAAAATGGTTTAGGGATGGCAAATGCAAGAACAAAGGATGCTTTTGATAGATTTTAGAATGAAATGCATCCTAAGCTATGCATGATTCTAAAAATGCAATGAACTAGATTATAAGATGACAAGGTTAATATAAATACTATCCTAACATGATATATTTAGTCTATGATTGAGCTAAATGATAAAGAAAGTATTCTAAACATGCATATTTAGACTAAATCCTTGTTAAAAGAGAGGCTAAAATGATGAGCATAAAAATTATATGAAAGCTTGAATGTATTTGAGCATAAGTATGATACTACAAATTTGAAGGATGATCTAAAATGGAGGAATGAGAGCTTTATTTATAGCAAAAACAGGGCAATGGATGGTTAGGATTAAAAGAGTTGATCAAGGGTTGAGTTTGAAAGTTGGGGATCCATGTTTGCAATTTGCACCAATGAAATGGTGACAAGGGTCAACATAGGGTTGGGTTGAGAGAAGGGGTTGGAGGCATTAAATGCCTGAGAAGACCTTATGGTTATCTAGAGATAAGGGTTAAGCTTAAGTTAGGCTTACCCATTGGATTAAGAGTTAATCTAAGGATAAACTCTTGTGCAAATGATTAAGAGATAATCAAGGTCAAAGCATTAAAGGCTTGATGAGACCCTTGGGTTGGAAGAAGGTTGAGTTAAAAGAAATTATTTAACCATGTAAGAAGGTTTGAGTTAACCATTAATGGTTATGAAGACTTTGGGGAATTAAGTGGTTGAAGACTTGAAGCCTTTAATGGTTATCAAAGACTTTGAGGATTTGAGAAGTGACTTCCCCTTGCTTAGGGATGTGACAAAGTTTAGAAGATGGGTTAGGCTAATTAGAAGCGATTAGAAGAGTCTAGAAGGGATTAGAAAGGGGTTTTAGAAGGCAAGTGGGAGATGTAGGATTTTGCAAGTGGATGGAGGGATAATAGGATTTAATTGAAATAAAGTTAATTTAATTCAATTTGTTTGCAATTTGGGGAAATTAAATAAATTAGATTTATTCAATTTAGGATAACTATTTAATTAAATTATAATTTAATTAAAAGTGGATAGGGGGAATCTAATTGAATAAAATGATTTATTCATTAAATGGGTATAGTGATTTTAATTTAAATAAATTGAGTAATTCACTTAATTAAATAGAGAAATGAACATAAAATATTCATTTAGGAATATGGTCATTTTTATACGTCTACATTTTGCCCCTCTTTGAAGTGACATGTGTGCACATGTTATTTCAAAGAAAATGATGCATTATCATGATGCAATTTTTGTGTCGCTTTTATGATTTGCCAGTCGTGCCCCAGATTCGATATTTGATGGTGATGTCCCCTCGGGAGATGAATCAATATTTTGAAAATTTTGATTTAATTTGATGAGTTGTGTGTGGTGTGTAGGATTTTGTCTATGTAAAATGTGTGTAAATTGATTCATCTCCTGATAATTTACAAATGTTAGGGTATAGGGGAGATCGTTACCACATTACAGGTCCATTTGGCTAACCCTAATTTCATTTTTCTCCTATAAAAGGGGAAAAGGGCTTTGATTTGATTCATTTGTGCATTGTTGACTTTGGAGAAAGAGAATTTGGTCTGAAGTCAAAATGCCTATTTCGTATCATAGACACAGTTTTGAGCGCGTTCAGAGATACCGGAGACCTGCAGCGTATGGACCACCAGTAAGTCAACACTTTTGACCCTCTTTTGATTTTTGATTTGTTCATTTTTAGTCATTTTTTGATTTTTAAAACTCGGTTTTAGCATTTTAGTGCGTCAAAGTCATAGATTAGCGCATACGAAGTTTTAAGTAGCGCATCAAGTCGATTTTTAGGGTCGTGTCTAAAATAAAATAGGGTAGCGCATAGGAAATATAGGTTAGCGCATAGACTTAAAATAGCACATGACGATAGTTGGGTAGCACGTCAGGTCAGTAAGTTAGCGCGTAGGGTAGACCTAGCGCATAGGGGTCACAGGGGTTCGCATGGGTAAGGGGGTTTAGCGCGTAGGGTTAACCTAGCGTATAGGGTCAAACAGGTAGCGCTTGGGAGGTATAGATTAGTGCATGGGTAGGGTTTAGCGCATAGGGTAGGTTAGGTGGCGGATGGGGGAAAGATTTAGCACGTAGAGTCAGTCTAGCGCATAGGGTGAATAGATTAGCGCGTAGGAAAAACAACCTAGTGCGTGGACAAATTTTAGCATAGCGGGAGTTTGTTTTAACGCATCTGGAAAAATTTTGCAAGATGAGGTGGTTTGTAAATTTGTTGTGTCGTGTTGTCATAATTTTATGGATTTGTCCAATATGAGTGTCGATATAACTTGTTTTGATTTGCGATATTTCAAGTTATGTATAGATATCAATGTGGTGTTTTGATCAAAATATGATTTATTTGCATACCCTGTTTCAAGTTCAATGTGTGAAGCCTGATTTCTGTTACAAGCTGATATGGATTGGAAACTTGAGTTGTGTTACAAGCTGATATGGGTGGGAAACTTGAGTTGTTTTACAAGTTTATGTGATTGTGGAGACTTGAGTTGTGTTACAAGTTTTGATATGGTTTTTGAGAACTTGAGTTGTGTTACAAGTTAATATGAAATGATAGGATTTTGAACTTGATGTAGATGAGCAAATTGTTTCATGTGGTTGATGTGAGTTTGATTTTGATATCGTTTTTTTGATGTGGAAACTGATATTGGATTTGTTTTATTTGTTGATAGGAGCGATTGGGTGTGGTGCAGTCGCGGGAGAGATTTCGGAGACCGTGGTCATTGATACTGCGGTTGACCCAGACTGATTTTGATATCATTGAGAGATGCGGTTTGACGTCCCTTTTGGATATGCCTCAGTTCATGATGAACCGAGGGCTACTGACAGCACTTGCAGAGAGGTGGCACAGTGACACGAACACCTTTCATTTTGCTACTGGAGAGATGACAGTCACACCAGAGGATTGTTACAGGATCCTGTGCATTCCCGTAGTAGGGGCACTACTACTATATGAGCAGTCAGAGGAGGGTGGTACAGAGGCACTGTGCCACATCTTCCACGATGAGACAGTCTGTGGTTATGAGATGTCGTGGCAGGAGTTCTTAGACTTGGATTACGCACCACTGCCATTAGTACTGGCAGGGTTTATTGGTGGATTCCTTTGTCCTGATCACAGGTCAAAGGGATTCTCTATGGGATGGGGGTTGGTATTGGAGGATATGGTGACACAGGGCCAGAGGTTTTCATGGGGATCAGCTATGCTGGCCCATATGTACAGGGGCTTACATGAGGTAGTATAACTTGGTTATGGCAGTTTGTCAGCTGGTGTGACACTATTACAAGTATGGTGCTGGGAGCACATTCCAGTTGCGAGGCCATTAGCAGACAAAGATAGGACTATAGGATGCACATATGCGTACGGATACAGGGGTCTAGTTATCCAGCAAAAGCTGGGCAAACTAGAGCATTGGAGGAGAGTGTTAGATGATATTGATACGGTCACATGGCAACCGTATACAGGATGCGAGGTGTGGGCGGAGGATGGGCTGGAGATGCCCTTTGTATTTATGACTAGATATTTGATCGGGAGGACCCCTTTTGTTATAGAGAGGTTTGTGGTGACCTGAGTTTTGAGACAGTTTGGGCGCCAGCAGGGTATTCTGCAGGGAGCTTGCCTATGTGCACAGCGGAGGTAGGATGTAGCCGATTGGGGCCCGACCATTGATAGTGCAGTGGCGATGGAGGAGTTTGTCAGGTTGGTGAGGCAGATATGGGATTATTCCCTAGAGATTCTAGATGTGGGCATGACGGATGAGTTCGCTAGATTGTTTGCTATGCGGGCGGTGGCCAGGATATCTGATCCGGAGGAGATGCGGCCAGCTTTTGATTCTGATGATGAGGGAGAGGGAGATGATGATGATGATGGAGAGGATGGAGGAGGAGGATGAGGGAGAGGAGTCAAAGGGAGAGGAGTCAGAGGGAGGAGAGGAGATAGGGGTGTGGAGAGAGCCGGTGGAGAGGGGAGAGTGGGGGAGGTGCTAGCTGCAGTGGGGGGTACTGATGAGGCAAGGCGACCAACGCAGAGGAGGAGGACGGATGTGCTCCCACCTCTAGCACTGAGGATAGGCAGAGTGGGAGGGGTTGCCCCTGCACAGGTACCACTATGGGTTCAGGTCCCTACACATGTTGAGGATGCGCAGATTCGGACCCTTCAGGTGACTGTACAGCAGCTGCAGGTGCAGGTTTTGACATATCAGTGGCAGATTGCACAGTTGACTACTAAGTGAGATACGGAGATAGAGCGGAGAGGGTGAGCGGAGGAGCTGGTATCTAGTATGCAAAGAGTAGCGGTGGGTGGTCCGATGAGAGACACCCTGAGAGAGCTAGCATTGAGAGCTAAGGAGGCAGAGTACTATCGGCGGCACTATGAGGCGGCGGTACCTAAGGATCGTCGAGTACAGTGCTCTGCACAGTTGAGATCTAGTCGATCTTGAGATACCGGGTCGCGGTCTGAGAGTTGAGGTGTCACAGGGCCACCGAGACAGGACCCTCTTGGAGATCCAGAAGCAGAGAGATCTGGAGCCAGACCATCGCCGTCTGGGGATAGTCATACTTGAGAGACGTGGTCTCTGTTGTATTTTTGATCATTTGTATTCTTTGTACTAGACACAATGTTGATACATTTTGTACATTTTGATCATTTTTGAGATATATATATATATACGGCATTATTTTCTTTGATCATGTGGTGTGTTTATATGGATACATGTTATGTGGGTTATTTATTTATGATGATGCAATGCTTAAATATATGCATAATGTATGATGCAGGATGTATGTTTTTATATGCTGTGAGATGTATCTTGAAAATGAGATGTATGATAATGATATGTTGTGCAATGTATCTGGAAAATGAGATGAATGATTTGATATGCAACTAAATGTAAAATGATATGCAATTAATTTGTAAAATGAAAAGCAACTATGTTACTATGATATGAAACTATGTTTTTGGTAGCATCCTCATTCTGTATTTGCCATCCGATATAGCCATATGTTGTTTGCTTTCTTTGTAGGTATCATCATTGAGCATTGATTTGTTTAGGATATGTTGAAAATTTATACAAGCATAATGGTATAATTGAACCATGATGACTTGAGAAAAATTTACATGATGTTTTTATTTTGCAAGATAGCACAAGCATCAAGGTATAATTGAACCAGGATGACCTGAGTGCGTATTGCGTAAACAGACAAGATTAAATCATTTGTATGTGTGAAGTGGAATTAGGCCTTCAGTGATATTCGATGTATCACGTCTCAAGGCAAGTATTCACACAGTACAAGTGATCGCCTCCTAGACAAAAGACTAAGAAAATATTGGAAGTTTCCCATGATCTCTAGTTTTGAAGCATTTAGTGAGATAAGGAAGAAAATCCAAAATTGAAAAAGTTCAAAGTGCAAAAATAGTTAAGATTTTTATGCGATAATGTAACATTTAGTACTTCAGAAAATCATCCATCCTTGGTATTTCTGTGAATTGTTTTGCTTTGTTTTGCGATGAAGCGTAGTTTTGGTTGTTGGATGTCATGCTTCTAAGTTTTGCAAATAGTTTTGATGTCTTGACTGTTTGCAAGTTTTTGAACAATGTAATGCCCCTAGCTGAGTGTGCCTCTTGATATGATCATGTACAGTGATTTTCAAGCCATGGTGGAATGTGGTAAGAGGATATATATGGATAAACCAGGATAGTGACTACGCTAAGTATGTCTTGAATGGATATGTTCTAAGTGTCGGGCGATGGTCGATAGTGTTTTGATGGATAAAATGGCGTAGAGATAGATAGAGGAGCTGTTCTTTCACAAGAGTGCCTGTTTACCAGGTTTTCACCATTTGTTTTTATTGTACTTTGTTTTTGCTTTTTTGGATTTTTTGATTTTTTTGATTGTTTTTGGCTTTTTCCGTGCACTAGGTTACTTAAGTGTAGTACTTCTTTAGATGGATGTTGTTAGTTGGTTCGTCGAGCACATCTCCTTCTGAAGTTGTTAGCTGATAGGCACCTGATCCATAGACTGATATGATGACATAGGGACCCAACTAGTTAGGTTCAAATTTCCCTTTCTTTTCTTGATCTTGTTGATTTCTCGGATTTTCTTTGAGGACTAGGTCACCAACTTTGAAGTTTCTGGGAATGACCTTGTGATTGTAGCTTCTGCACATGCGTTGCTGATATGCCTTGAGATGAGTGTAAGCATGTTGGCATCTTTCATCTAATAGTTCGAGTTCTTGCAGTCGGTTAACTCGATACTCTTCATCTAAGATTAATCCTTTCAAAGAGACTCTGAGAGATGGGATTTCTACTTCCAGGGTAAAATGGCTTCTGATCCATATACCAATGAGTATGGTGTTGCTCCTTTAGGTGTGTGGATGCTAGTTCCGTATGCCCAAAGTGCTGGATTAAGTTGTACATGCCAATCCTTGCCTACATCATTCACTGTTTTCTTTAGGATCTTTAGTATTGTCTTATTAGATGCTTCTGCTTAACCATTTCCCTATAGGTAGTATGGTGTGGAAAACCGATGTTGGATTTTGAATTTTTCACATAGTTCTTGTACATTTTGATTTTTGAAAGGTCGTCTATCATCTGTGATGATCGAACTTGGAATACCATGTCTGCAGATCAGATAATTTAGGATAAAAGAGGCAATTTGTTTCCCCATCACTGTGGTCATGGGAACTGCTTTGATCCATTTGGTAAAGTACTCTGTTGTAGTTATAATGAACTTGTGTCCATTTGAAGACGAAGGTTGAATTTTGCCAACTAAGTCTAGTCCCCACTGACAAAAGGGCCAGGATGTTGTAAATGGTTGCAGTTCCTGTGCTGGTGCATATATCAGATTACCATGGATCTGACATTTAGGACATTTCTTGGCGAAGTGATATGAGCCTTTTTTCATTGTAGGCCAGTAGTATCCCATCCTTAGAAGCTTTTTAGCAAGAGTAGTACCACTTGAATGTGTTCCACAAATACCTTCGTGAAGTTTGTGTAAAGCAGAATCAGAATCATTATGATCAAGGCAATGAAGAAGAGTACCATCTAGACCTCGACGATACAAAGTATCAGCGGTAAGGGTGTAATGGGCAGCTTGCCGGATAAAGTTACGTTTTTGGTTACGGGATTGGTCAATTGGTAAGATATTGTGCTTGAGGTAGTCGTATATTGGTCCATATAGCGGAGAATCTGAACCAATCAAGGCATAGATAACATGGGATTTAGAGTGGTCATAGGTGGGGGAGAAGAGTTGCTCTACTAGGAACTCGTAACAACTTTGTTTCTCTAGAATTTGTAGTAATGAAGCGATAGTAGCCATTGCATTGGCTGCTTTGTTGTTCAATCTTGGTATTTGCTCAAAGGTGATGTGCACAAAATACTGTTTGAAGTCATCCACCATTCACTTGTAGGGTAGTAGCTTGTTATCCTTTGTTTGATAGTTGTTGTTGATTTGATTGACGACTAGTTGTGAGTCTCCATAGACTTTTAACTCTGTGATTTTCCATTCTACGGCCATTTTGATGCCTATAACCAATGCCTCATATTCAGCCACATTATTTGTGCATGGAAACGTAAGCCTATATGATCTTGGTATAGTGTGTCATTAAGGAGTGATGAATAGAATGCCAGCACCTGAACCATGTTGTGTATAGGATCCATCAAAGTATAGGGTCCATTGTTTGGTAGAAAGAGCAAGAACATCCTTGTCTGGAAATTCAATCTCCATGGTTTGTTGTCCTGGTAGCGGTGCTTTAGCCAGCTGATCTGCAATTGCTTGTCCTTTGATGGCTCATCTTTTGGTGTATTGGATGTTGAATTCACTGAGAATCATGACCCATTTAGCCAATCGGCCTGTGAGAGCTGCCTTACTGAGTAGATATTTCAAAGGATCAATTTTTGTGACTAGCTTAATGGTGTGTGCTAGCATATAATGTCAGAACTTCTGAGATGCGAAGACCACTGTTAGGCAAGCCTTTTCAATGAACGTATAGTTGAGTTCATAGCCATTCAATGTCCTACTGATGTAATATATGGCCCGTTCCTTTCCTTGTTGATCTTCTTGTGCCAATAGTGCCCCCAACGATATATCTGTTGTTGAGATATATATGATAAGAGGCTTTCCTGTGACTGGTGATACCAGAACTGGTGGATTAATCAGATACTGTTTGATTTGGTAAAAAGATTCTGCACACTTGGTCTCCCATCTGAATGGTACATTTTTGTGTAGTAAATGGTTAAATGGTAGACTTTTATCTACTAGTTGAGTAATGAATCTCCTGATTGATTGAAGTCATCCTTGTAGAGATCTAAGTTGACTGATATTCTTTGGTGGTGGCATGTCCATAAGGGCCTGTACCTTTGCTGGATCTACTTTGATACCTTTCGCTGAGACTATGTAGCCTAATAAATTGCCTGATGTAACCCCGAAGATACACTTCTTAGGGTTGAGCCTGACTTGGAATTTCTCCAATCAATCAAAGATTTTTGTTAGGATGCCAAGATGTTCTGCTCTGGTGAAGGATTTAGCTAGTAAATCATCCACATAGTCTTCCATAAATGTGTGCATCATGTAATGGAATATTGTTGTCATTTCTCTTTGATAAGTGGCCCCTGCATTCTTTAAGCCAAAAGGCATAACATTCCAACAGTACGTTCCCCAAGGACAGGTGAACACAGTTTTATCTTGATCTTCTAGAGCTATTTTGATTTGATTATAGCCTAAGAAACTGTCCATTAGTGAGAGCATTGCATGGCCTATTGTGAGATCTACAATTATGTCGATACTGGGTAGAGGAAAGTCATCTTTTGGACAAGCTTTGTTGACGTCTCTTAAGTCAGTGCATATTCTAATACTACCATCTGGTTTTGATACTGGAACGATGTTGAAAATCCATTCTGCATAGTCAATGGGTCAGATGAATCCGACATCTAATAGTTTCTTTAGTTCAGTTTTGACCATGAGTGCCACCTACGGATTCATCTTTCGTAGCTTTTGCTTGACTGGTTTAACTCTTGAAGAGATGGACAAGTGATGCATGATTAAGTGTGGATCTACTTTGGGCATATTAGCATATGACCAAGCAAAATTAATTTGCTGTTCTGTAAAGAAAATGATGAATGCTGATCTTTCTTCCTCAGTCAGAGATTCTGCAAGGTGTATGTTTCTAGCTGCTTCCATGGTACCAATGTTGATTGATTGAGTGGGCTCAATCAATATGGGTCATTGCTCATGAAAGTGCTCATGAAAGTGCTCAGGAAGAGTGTCAAGTCTCCCATCGTTAGGTGCCTTAAAAAGGTTTTCACCCTCCGATGCGTTCTTTATTTTTACTTTTTTGTGATCTAGAGCTACCATTGACTGGTTTTCAGCATCAGATCCTTTATTTGGTTTATTTTTGCGACTGAGAGACTTGGCACTCCCTAATTGGCAGACATCGTTACTTTGTTCACTGGTAGAACCTGTTTCTGGATGTACGGTACATAGGTAATGGATAATAGATTCATCATCTGGGAAAATTGGTATATCATGGATTTTAGGTTCATCCCAGTTGATGAGGTCAGGAAAGACAAGCGGTAAGGAATCGTTAGGTGGATCAAGTTCTGCTACTATAAGTATTAGGACAGAGTTTTCATCATGATTGTGCTTGGTTTTAAAGAAGTCCAGGATTGTGTCGAGGTCTTCGATGGTATTATCTCCGTATAGACTTGTTCATAATGTTTTTGTTCGCTTTCTTTGGCATCATAGATATTTTGTGGTCCAAATTCAAGAGGTCTATCTTCTGTGTTATGTTCTTCTTGAGAAAGGGATATAGAATCAGTATCATTAGAGATATCTGTAGTAGCATTGGAGCAAGTACCCCATTCATATTCATTGGAATCAGTCTCAGAGGCATCATCCCAGATTCTATTAGTGCTGTAAACTAGGATGTTGTATGGTGAAAACAAATCTTTGATGATGGATACCATTTTCATAGTTTTTGTTGATTCTGTGTCAGATCCGTCTTCTATTTTTTGTATTTGTTCATAGACTGTGCTTCCTTGGGGAGGAATAGTGGTATCTGGAGATGACATGATTTGTTCTTGAGATATTGGTGTTGGAATATGAGCTACTACTGTAGATATGGCCTTCTTGTGGCTTAGAAGCTTTCCCTGATGTAACTTCTGATCTTGACGGTCCCGTGCCTTGTGGATTGTTTTTTCTGATTCAAAGAGTGCTTCCTGCCAGGATTCTTCTTTGTACTTCTTCTTTACTTTCCATTGAGGTTTTGTAGTTATGCTGGGCGACCGTTTTAAGAGGAAAGTGAGCTCACAACCCAATCCTGCTTTGTTTCTACTAGGCTGTGAAGGAAGATCTATAGGTTCAATGACTCCCTCTTTTTGTTTCCTAATAGGGGCTTTACCATCATATCCCATTTGCTGCATGATTAAGTATCCTTTTCCATACAGGTGTGTTGGTAGAACAATGTCCAGAGTAGCTACTCTACTATCTTCTTCCTCATCTTTGTATAACCAGCTAAGAACATCCTTGTCTTCTGATTCATGTCCTAGAGTACCCAATTGGATGAAGGTACCATCAAATTTGGTGATGGGCTGAGTGGCCAGATGTGTTGATGTAGTAGGAAATCCATGAGATCTAGGTGATGTTGGTAATTTGGTCAAGTAGAAAGGCTCCAAAGAGTATTCTCCCATGCCTTGGTCTTTGATTTGCATTTTTTGCTTGAAGTCTCCAAATAAGGAGTTGGGCTTTGCTGTTTGTAGATCTAATATCAAAGATCGCTGCTTTTCTCTATTATGAGGAACCAAACTGTCTTGGGCTGCCCCCATTGCATTGCAATGTTGAAATGGATTATGATCAGCAGATATGGAGATTTCTTGTCCGTCATAAGGAAAATTGACACACTGGTGATATGTAGAAGGTACTTCTTGCATTTCATGTATCTAGGGTCGCCCTAACAAAATATTGTAGGTGAGATCTATGTCTAAGACTTGACATATAGTATCCTTTTGCACTGGTCCCACTCGAATAGGTAATATCACAGTTCCTTTAGAGGACCTTTTCTCATCATCGTATGCTTTTATGGTAATCTTCTTGCAGGGATTAATAGACTCTTCTAAGAAGCCTAATGCATGAATGAGCTTTAAAGTACATATATTAAGTCCGGCTCCTCCATCTATTAAGACTCTTTTTACTTGGTGTTTGCAAACAATGACTTCAATATGGAGAGGAGTATTATGCAGATGACTCAAGGAAGTATTGTCATGCTCTGAGAAGGTGAGGTTATGAGGTCCTATCATATGGGCTTGAAATCTATCTGTATCCAGATTTTGAGGTACATTGGTTTCCAATAGCGCTTGTTCCAATATGTCTTTGTGCTTTGGTGATAGTTTCAACAATTCTAGTATAGATATCTGAGCTGGAGTTTTGCGTAATTGGCTAACCAAGTCATATTGGATTTTTGCTGTTGTATTGCAGGTGCAGTATGTCCTTTTAAGACATATTTCTGAGTTTAGGTTGTTACATTGACAGATTCATGATCATGCCAATCTTGAATGGTGATGACATTTACTTGATGATCTTCAGATGATATGTGGTTTATGGTGTTGTTGTAGATATGGTTGATATGAGCTCCACATGTATCATCTGAGGTTGAAGTGCCATCTTTGTTGTAATTTGGGAGAGGATTTTTAAAGGCTTCGTGATCACCATTTGTTTTGAGACCATCCACCGTTAAGTCACCTCGATCAATCATATCTTGCACCATGTGTTTTAATCTCATGCAATCGTTTGTTCGATGACCCTTGTTACGATGGAAATCACAATAGTGTGAATCATTCCACCAAGGTGGCTTGATTTGGGGTTCATAGTTGTTGATTGGAGGTAGAGAAAGAATTTTGGTTGCCAAAAGTTCTCTGAATGCTGATTCTAGTGATTGCTTTAGTGGTGTGAAGATACGCTTTTGGAAATTGTTTGTGTTGTTGCATGAATTGTTGTTAGGTCCTGGATTCGTGTTTTTGCTTTGAGTATCGTTGGTGTTATTTGTGTTGAGTTGTCCTTGATCGGTGTTTGGTGCATATGTGTTAGCATTTGGATTAGCGTTTTTAGGATTTTTCATATTTTGAGGATTTCTGGATAATGCAAGCACTAGTTGCTTAGATTTGGGATCATATGATTCATTGTTGCCTTCATTTTTGTTTTAAGTCCAAAATCAAGATTTGTCAAGGTTGGTGTTGTTCTGGTTATTGTAGTTTGATGAGTTTGTTCCTTCCTTGTAGAATTTGACTGTTCCCTTTTTGACACATGCTTCTTCTACTTGAATGCCATTTTCAATCAATTTAGCAAAAGATGGTATGCATTGAAGTTTTAGTCTGTAACACATTTCACCATTCAAGTTATCGATGAAGATTTCCTTTTTCTCCTTTTCAGGAATATCTCGAGGATATCTAGATACCATACATCGCCAACGTTGAAGGAATATCATAAATGTTTCGTTGTTCTTTTGTTTGGTGTTACAAACATCTAGCATGGTTATGGCGTGTTGGATATTATAGGAATATTGGGTTACGAATTTGTTAACCGATTCATCAAATGACCTGACAGGTGGTGTTATCTTGGATAACCATTCCATTGTTTGCCCTCCTAGGCTTCTTGGAAATAACCTCATCAGATAGGTGTCATTATGAGCAAACTCGAGACTCATTGTGCAAAATTCTCGAACATGGTCTCGGGGATCACTTTTCCCATCATATTTGTCAAACTTGGGAACATCTGAGTTTGGAGGAAAAGGCACCATGTTCAATCTTCTATCAAATGGATAAGGACAGATTTCGTTTAAAGAGTACCGCACTGTCGTCCCTTGTTATATATCCTGTATTTGCCTTTGCAACATTTGCATTTGTTGAGTAAGAGCAACCAAAGGTACATTATCTTGCTGAGGGAAAAGTTCTTCCCTTGTATTTGTTCTCAGCTGAAAAGGTGTGTTAAACAGTACATTTTGCTCTGGAGTTTCTAGCTCAGGTATATGCATTTCTAGTATATGTTGTTCTGGAATATGTTGCTCAGGTATGTGAGTTTCTTCTTCCATTTGTTGTTCTTGATACGCGTATTGTCGAGATCCGGTTTGAAAGATGTTTGTGTTTAAATCTTCGGGAATTTTAACGCCTTTACTTGTGAGCATGAGCAGATACTTTTCTTTTTCATTTTCCATAAGCATTTTGACAAGTTTTTGGAATGAGGGGTTTTCCTGACATTCCTGAAGAAGTGCTTTAGAAATTTTAGTCTCTTCCAAGTGTGGAACTTCAAAAGGATTTGACAATCTTCGATTCATACTAGATTCTGCATGTGTCTCGCTTTGTTGGTTTCTTTGAGAGCGAGTAACAGGCATTTTAGTAGAAACTTTCAATGATGAAGGGGACAAAATCCTCTTCGATGTGTTGCTCGGGGGTGGGTGGTTCTGGTCGAGATGTGTTATAAGTGATACACTCGTCAGGCAAGAATACTAGATTGATTTTTCCTCTGCAGTTTATGATTTGATTAAAGGCAGACTTTTGACAGTAAGCTCTTGTCTTCAAGGGTTCTTTGTCAAATTCGTTGGATTTGTTTTGGATATAACGTTTGATGTGATGAAGGAATACCCGATGAGATTTGAAGAGTTGACGATTGATGTATAAAAACTTATTTCTCTTGATGAACTTGGAAAAACTAGGTTGTTGTTTCTTCAACGTGATGTTACAATAAAGGTTCTTTCTTCTCAGAATATGGGGATTAGTCATGCATGAGTGATCAATGGTTCCTTTGATTTGTTTGGATTCAATTGATTTTGTTTGGAAATTTTCAAATTTTACTCTATCAAAGTGAAGGTTTAGATGCCCCTTTACGACAAAGCATGTCAAATGATATGGATAAAAGCCTCCCGATATGGAAACTTGATTTGACAACTTGAAAATTTTAAACAAGTGTTTTTGAGATAAAATCCGTAAGATGGTAAAGGATTCTAGTTGATACTAATGATGAGGTTTCTCGATTATGATAAGATAGACATGTTTTATCGTGCGATTCGTTTAGGATTTTACAACGTTTGTTTTGACACAAATTTAGCTCAAGAAATAGTTTTAACGGTTTGTTTTCGCTACTCTATTTTGATGAAAAATGTTGTTGGTAATGAGAGGCTTTTAAAAATGTTTTCAAATTTTTTTTTAATTCTTCACTATTTTGCCCCCTGCCTTTTTTTATTTTTTGTCACGGACTAAAATAGAGACTACATGCGCTACTAAAATTACTCCACGCGCTAAAGTAATGACCACACGCGCTAGGCTGCCCCCAAACATGCGCTAAAGTTTTGATTGTTCAAAATTGTTTTCTATCCATTTTGAAAAAGCTATGCGCTAGGCTGGGCCTGTAATGCGCTAACTATTGAACTTTATGCACTAATGTTTGGTTTCCACACACTAAGCTATTGCTTCCACGCGCTAGACTGTTTCTCTGATGTGCTAAATGTTTCAACACTGATTTGACTTGAGATAAAATGCTACTGTTTGGTCTCGACGCGCTAACTTGATGTTTAGATACGCTAACAGAAGTACCTCACGCGCTAAGAAGTTGCTCTTATGCACTAAACTGTCCTGATTTTTCCTTTGGTTGGTTTTTTGTGAATTTTGAATTTTTGTTGTGAATTTTTCAAGTTTGATGGATGATTTTCTGAAGTAGTAAATGTAAGCACGACACAAAAAGTACAACCATTTTGCCTAATCTAACAAAAAGTGTATGTTCTGCGAGGATGTGTTCAAATCCCCAATGTTTTAATAGGTTTGGATACGAATAATACACTTCAGAAAGACTCTTTATTAGGTCATAAATAACATCATAGCCCACTAGTCTCGATACTTCGTCAGCTCAAACAGCCGTGTCACCCCCTAGAGGGCGCCCGTTTTTTTGCCTTTTGCCAGAAATTAACCCAAAGTGAATCGCTTCACAGTTGAGTAGTTATCTTGGGAGATATATGGTGAGTAATCTTGGGGGCAAATTCTTCCCCACCCTTGCACTATGATGTTATAAATGTCTGGTTATTGACTCGGTTCAAAGTTTCTAATTCTATGGTTCGTAATCAGGCTTCCCGTTCGACCGTCAGTGATAAACTCCCTCAGGAGGCTTCCCAACCTTTAGAACAAAGGCTTTATGTATCTCGAGGATATTGGGGGAAGGCTAATCACTACGTGCAACCGTTGAAAAGGACTTTCATCACTTTCCACGTTTGATTATAGTGGGTTGGAATTCTTGACATCAATGTCGTTCCCCACTTAGGTCGTTCCTTTCACACCAACCATAAATGGCTTTAAGAGTTGATTTCAACTCCTCAGGAAGGTAGGCCTGCTAAAGGTTTTATTGCTTGAAGTAAAGAAAGCTTTAAGAGTGGTCTAAATTTTTGATCACCTAGTTAAGGAGAGAGAATATTCCTTCCACTTTCGAGACAAGGCAAACAAGGTTCTTTTTAGCCTTCAAGACAATGATTTGCTAACTTCTATTTGGAGATGTTGCTCCAAAAAGCATGATGTTCTTTTTAACCCTTCATAGCAAAGTGTGTATTTCCAAAACTTTTGAAAAATAAGCCTGGTCAACAAAATTAAAATCGATAGGGAAAATTTTTCCCTCTTTGCTTTGCACAAAATGAAGATGAGGTTCTTTTACTTTGCAAAATGAAGTGAATCATTTTCAACACCAAAGGAAGGTGAGGTTCGTTTTAAGCTTTCCAGAAAGTAAATTTGCTTGTTCTTTTTAGAGCTTCCAAAAGAAGTGTTTTTCCTAACTTACAGGAATGAAAGGTTTGCTTTGTTTTTCTTTTTAACATGCAATAAAGAAAGATGAATTCTTTTTACTAACTTTGAAAGAAAGCAAAGAAAACTAGACTGATCTCCTTTGTTCTTGCATAGAATGTTAGAACCTGCACACAGTCAGTTAGCAGAAAAAAAATCAAATCATCATGGTGGGCTTCACAAGCCTAATTTTTATCTTTCGGTTACAAATTATATTCTATCTGCGATGCGCTACAGAACAAGTTGTACGCGCTACAATATAACCTAGATGTGCTAAAATAATGTCTCAATGCGCTACACTATTTTTCTCCCATGCCGAGACCTACAGGAAAATTAGTGAGTTGATGCACTAAAATATAGACTTCACGCGCTGGATGATGGACTCTACGCGCTGAACAGTAAACTGTATGCGCTAGGCTGTTAACCGGATGCGCTAAATAGTGAACTTAACGCGCTAATTCATTTTTCCCGCGTGCCTACAAAAGTGGTTAAATTTAAAAACCGATTTGATATATGGGGTCGGGCCCCACGGTGGGCACCAAAAATGTATGCGAGAAAAGTGGGTCGATAGAACTCAATATGTGAAAAAATGTTCAAAAAAGACTTATCCACACACACACACAAGACTTCTTGGTGCAAGCTATGGAGTCATGAAGTATAACTCAGCTTCCCAAGGTTGGTCCCATGGTTCTCTATCTTACAATGTCCCTCAAACCAATATTTTTGCTCTCAGATTACTGAGTAAAATGGTTTAGGGATGGCAAATGCAAGAACGAGGGATGCTTTTGATAGATTTTAGAATGAAATGCATCCTAAGCTATGCATGATTCTAAAAATACAATGAACTAGATTATAAGATGACAAAGTTAGTATAAATACTATCCTAACATGATATATTTAGTCTATGATTGAGCTAAATGATAAAGAAAGTATTCTAAACATGCATATTTAGACTAAATCCTAGTCAAAAGAGAGGCTAAAATGATGAGCATAAAAATTATATGAAAGGTTGAATGTATTTGAGCATAAGTATGATACTACAAATTTGAAGGATGATTTAAAATGGAGGAATGAGAGCTCTATTTATAGCAAAAATAGGGCAACGAATGGTCAGGATTAAAAGAGTTGATCAAGGGTTGAGTTTGAAAGTTGGGGATCCATGTTTGCAATTTGCACCAATGAAATGGTGACAAGTGTCAACATAGGGTTGGGTTGAGAGAAGGGGTTGGAGGCATTAAATGCCTAAGAAGACCTTACGGTTATCTAGAGATAAGGGTTAAGCTTAAGTTAGGCTTACCCATTGGATTAAAAGTTAATCGAAGGATAAACTCTTGTGCAAATGATTAAGAGATAATCATGGTCAAAGCATTAAAGGCTTTATGAGACCCTTGGGCTGGAAGAAGGTTGAGTTAAAATAAATTCTTTAACCATGTAAGAGGGTTTGAGTTAACCAATAATGGCTATGAAGATTTTGGGGAATTAAGTGGTTGAAGACTTGAAGCCTTTAATGGTTATCAAAGACTTTAAGGATTTGAGAAGTGACTTCCCCTTGCTTAGGGATGTGACAAAGTTTAGAAGATGGGTTAGGCTAATTAGAAGCGATTAGAAGAGTCTAGAAGGGATTAGAAAGGGGTTTTGGAAGGCAAGTGGGAGATGTAGGATTTTGCAAGTGGATGGAGGGATAATAGGATTTAATTGAAATAAAGTTAATTTAATTCAATTTGTTTGCAATTTGGGGAAATTAAATAAATTAGATTTATTCAATTTAGGATAACTATTTAATTAAATTTGAATTTAATTAAAAGTGGATAAGGGGAATTTAATTGAATAAAATGATTTATTCATTAAATGGGTATAGTGAATTTAATTTAAATAAATTGAGTAATTTACTTAATTAAATAGAGGAATGTGGATAATTTAATTAAATTGGATTTAATTAAATAGAAAAATGAACATAAAATATTCATTTAGGAATATGGTCATTTTTATACGTCTACAACTGTTAAATGAAATTATAGAGGAAGGAAAATTGAAGAATATAGAGAAAATATGTGACACTTTAGTAGCTAATGAAAAAGAACAAGTTGAAAACAGTGTTATATTGCATATGGATATGTATAAGAAATTTTTGATGGAAGTAGTAAATGAAATTCCAGATGAACTATTTAAGAGATTGGAAGCAAGAAGACAAGCAGTAATAGAACTGGATAAAAAAATAAAGACTGAAAAGCTACTTGCTGTATATTCGGTGAATTCACCCAAAGAAATTGATGACCTAATTGCTCAAGCCAACTGGTCATTATTTTCTACTGCACACCGGCACATTACTTTAATGGTTTGTTAGAGTTAATGAGGTGACTAAGGAGACAGAAAATGGATGGGATATATTCCTAGTTGAAAAAGAAAAACAGGAAGAATACAGGAACCCCAAACCTATAAAAGTTTATCAGAAAGAAAGAGTCAAGGGTAAAGGTAAAGTTGGTGGACCATCTAGTATCAAGGTTAAAGACAACTTACCCCCACCTCCTTTGATTACTCCACCGGTAAAAACAACAGCTACAAAAGATCAACCGATAGTTGAAAGTATGGATGTAGAGGATGGTAATCCTAATCCTGAAATCTTATATACTGTGGATGTTGATGCTCAAAAGATCAATATTGCGGTAGACAAATATACAACTCATAAGACTAAAATGGCTAGTGAGCCTCCGATAGCTGAGCAAATTGACAACACACAGGAGAAACTGGCTGATGACAAAGAGAAGAAGGTAGAAACTCAAACTCTAACTAAGACAATGCAACAAACAGAGAAACAAATAGAGCAAAAGGGTCCTGAATAGGAATAGGAATAGAAGGAAAGAGTGCCACTGGCATCTGGAGAAGTAGAAAAACAATTGCTTAGGGAAATGCAAACACAAACAAACCTACTAGAGGTCAATACAAGCTTGGTTACTTCCACTGGTAGTACTCAAAATGTTGGTTCATCATCAGGCTACAAAACAACTAATGTGACTGAGGTACTATTAGATTCAATAAAAAAGATAACAGACTGCAGTTCACAAGCTTATAAGGCAATAGATGATACCATACCAATTTTGAAGGTAATTTCTCCTAACTGTAATATAGACAATAAAGATTCTTTAGGACAACTTGATACCTTGTGTAAATATATCATAGAAAAAATTGAGAAAATAAAGGAAGAGATACTGAAGGATAAAGTAGAAATTGAAAAACAAAAATTCTTTGATGAGCAAATAAAGAAGTGTAACAGAGATTTTGAAACACTTCTACCATAACTGTGTAATTTATTGAAAGAGTACAAAACTCTATACAAAGACACCTATAAGACAAACCTTTTGACTGTAGATATAGATAAGAAGATGAGCAAGGTACAAGATGAAATTAATAAACTTGCAGATAATTTTGTCAACTCACCTAATACACTATCAGTTTTTGAACATAAGATAACAAATTTTGAGGAAGATTTACTTAAATTTGAAAGAGAGAAAGAAAGAATAGTGAATAAGGCAAAGCATCTAATATTAAAACTAAGTCCAAGATTGGACTATCTAACATCACTGTGGAAGGAAGTATCTGAGGCACTAATACAGGGACAGAAAACACCGACAGAGCATTTGCAGCATCTCACTAGTACAATTAAGAGAACAAAGACAACAATAAGAGATAGTAAAAAGTTCATGGAGAGTATAAACTTGATCTTGGCGGTTCTATTTCATATTGTAACTACCCAGTTACAAGGTTGCAACTACAAACTCTACTGACATCTTGACAACCTTTGTCATTGATACCAAAGGGGGAGTAGGGGGATGAGAAAATTCAACATCACAGGAATCATATGCTCAAGGGGAGCACACACATTCTTTTTGTAACATATTTTGGACTTCACATTTTTGGATACATTTTTGAAATTTCTCATGAGTGTTGCCATCAATGTCAAAAGGGGAGATTGTTGGCATATGCACACTCCAATGAGACATTGTAGGTGATTGAAGGTTTTGTCATTGATGGAAACCTTGCAATCCTATGGCACCGGCAAGGCATTATACCAACAAGGAATTACACTGACAAGTTAGTGCACTGACATCAGCAGATCACACTCTACACCGACACTCAGGACACCGGCACCAGCACAAAGAAAGGAAGTATACCGGCACAGAGGCCGACAGGATTTTGTTATATTACATTTTGTTTATTATTGTAAAAAATTTGTAAGGCGACTTAGCAAATTGTAAAATGACTCTTATATATAAAAGAGATCATTGTAGACAGTTTGTAGAAAGAAAAGAGAGAGTGAAAAAGAAAAATATAAGGCGGACCTATTATGTGAAATATATGTTGAAGAGTTTATGTAAGAAGCAAAGCAGCAACCGGTACTGGATCTGGCATTATAGATGCTATTGTAAATTAGTACAAGATATTGGATTTGTATAATCCACATTGTAAGTCAGTGAGACTTCCCATTGAGCAGTGAGCTCTAGGCAGTTGGCCTTCCTGCATGTGCAGGCCCCTATTGTAAGTAATATTCTCTTATTGGCCTGTGAGTGAATATTGTGGGTCACAAATCCCACCGAGGTTTTTCCCACAATAGGTTTCCTCATTAAATCCTTGTGTTATGGTGTCATTTTCATGTGGATGTTCTTAATTCTGTTTATTACATTATTTCTTGCATACCGGTACACTATTATAATATGTTCTGCATGTTTTAAGTCAAGAAATTCTAATTACCGGTTAGATACTGTAGTCACATAAATCTGTCCACTTAATTAAATGAATATTTAATATTTATTTGATTATTTAACCATCAATTAATAATTAATTAAATTAATATTTAATTAATTCATCTTAACCCTCTTCTCCTATTAATTAAATAAATTATTCAATTTATTTGATTTAATTCACTTAACCAAATTCAGACCATTAATTAAATAAATAAATCATATTTGTTTAATTAAATCTTCTCTCACATTTAAATAAATTAATATTTATTTAAATCCCCCAAAATCCCACCTCTCACATTTAAATAAATAAATCATTTATTTAAATCACCTTTATCCTCCACCCACTTGCATTTTCCTACAAATGCAAGTTGCACAATTATTTTAAATAAATAATTTATTTAAATCACCTTTATCCTCCACCCACTTGTATTTTCCTACAAATGCAAGTTGCACAATTATTTTAAATAAATAATTTATTTAAATCACCTTTATCCTCCACCCACTTGTATTTTCCTACAAAAACAAGTTGCACAACTATTTTAAATAAATTATTTATTTAAAATCCTATTTATCCTCACCCACTTGAAACCTTTAATGGTTTCCCTTAAAGTAGTCAAACTTGATGGCTTTAAAGTCTTCAAACTTGATGGCTTCCTTCTATAGTCTTCTTAAGACTTTAATGGTTTTCCTTAAAGTCTTCAAGCCTTTAATGGTTTCCCTCAAAGTCTTCAAGCATTTTAAATGCTTTATCTTCATTTTTCTCATTTAAATAAATTAATATTTATTTGAATATTTATCCAAATGCAAATTACACCATTTAATTGAAATAAATGATTTTATTTTAATTGAAAATACCAAAATTTCTCCCACTTGCATTTTCCTACAAAATCCACTTGCATGCCTAAACCCCTTCTAGATTCTTCTAAACCCTTCCTAATTAGCCTAATCCATCCCCTAAATATTGTCACATTCCTAAGCAAATTGGAGTCACTTCTCAAAGACTCCAAAGTCTTTGAAAAGCAATTAATGCTTTGTGTGTTCAACAAATTAACCCTCAAAGTCTTGGATAACCTTTGAAAGCTTTCAACCTTCAACCACTTAATCCCCAAAGTCTCCAATAACCATTAATGGTTAATTCAACCCTCCCACATGGTTAAAACATTTGTTTTGACTCAACCTCTACCCAACCCAAGGGTCTCATCAAGCCTTTAATGCTTTGACCATGATTATCTCTTAATCATTTGCACAAAGGTTTATCCTTGGATTAACTCTTAATCCAGTGGGTAATCTTAATTTAGACTTGACCCTTACCTTCTAGATAACCATGAGGTCTTCTCAGGCCTTTAATGCGTCCAACCTCTTCTCTCAACCCAATCCTATGTTGACACTTGTCACCATTTTATTGGTGCCAATTGTGCACATGGATCCCCAACTTTCAAACTTGGCCCTTGATTAAACCATTCAATCTTAACCCTTCATTTCCCTATTTCTTCTATAAATAGAACCCTTCTCCTCAAGCAAAAGGAGAAGCATTTTAGAGTATTGTTGTTATACTGGCATTAGCATAGAGCTTTTTCATAGCATCACTATCTACTCTAGCATAGTATTTAGCTTTTCATTTCATATTTGAAGCTTAGTATTAAATCTCAATCCTCCATAAGCATCCATAGTGCAAAAAGCTGCTGAGAGCTACACTCATTTGGGACTTGGAGAGGAGAGGAACAAGGGAGGAGCAACTATGAGCATCTTGATTAGCTATTTCATTTTATGTTTATATGCTTTCTATTTCATGCTTAATATCTCTCTTGATATGCCTGTTTAGGATAATCTTTTGTTGCTAACACTAACGTTTGTTTCTTGTGCTCTTGTGTGTGTTTCCATCAAACAGGTTTTCTAATCCTTTTTGCAGAGCATCAGATACTGATTCACCTCCCCCTCTCAGTATCTGTGGGATTCCTAACAATCACCACATAATGTAGTTTTGTAGGAGATAATCCTATTAAAGTTAGAAGAAGAAATAATGGGTTTTCAGTTGAATCCACTAGTGGATGAAATTAAAGGGGAGATTGTTGGAATAGTATTTTTTTCCCACATTATAGAAACAACTATAGTCTTGAAAAGTTTATATAGAAACTCTAAAAATATAATTTTCTAATTTGAGTTATGCATGAGTATGCATGTGGCTATTTCTATTTTGATTCATCCTTTAATGAATACAAGACCTCTATTTATTGAGGCAATTATAATGCTTTATTTGTCTTTGATCTTTCGATTAGTTTATCCTTGATGATGTGATCAAGAGGCTTTTTGTTTTTGGGTCTCTTTTATTTTCATATTTTTTGTCATCTATAGAATTGACCCAATCATTATCTATATACCTAATTAAACCAAAACAATCTATAGGTACATATAAAATGCGAAAATTACTTGTACATTTTAATGAACAAAAATTAACCTTACGTTGATTTTGCATAAAGCTCGAAAGAAAAATAATGGCATAATGATATTTTGTCTAGTATTTATTAAATACATAAACCTGCCAGCCAAACTAAACCAATGTTGCATATACTTTTTCAGAACCATCATTGTTGATCAATTTTTCAGTCATGTTCAAAGGTGTGTTCATGGGTCTAAAATTTTTCATCTTGTACTTATCAAGTAGATCATTAACACATTTACTTTGTAAAATGAATATATCACTATTTATTTGTCTTACCTCTATCCAAAGAAAATAATCCATTAAGTCAAAATCAGTCATTTCAAACACATTTTTTTCTACCATGTTTGAATTCTTCCATTAACTCTTCATCATTTCCTATAAAAATCAAATCATCAATATATAAACAAAATTTATGTCACATATACATTAAAATTTTACATATCATGTGATCTCACTTTCATTTATTAAAAAAAAATAAAATCAAAACAACTATCTATCCTACTCTACCATGTTCTAGATTCCTATTTGACTTCATAAAGTGCATTTTTCAGCTGATAAAACTTTTGTTCTTGTCTTGCAATCCGATAACCAAGTGGTCATTCTACAAACACTTCTTCAATCAGATAACCATTCAAAAAATGTTGTTTTAACATCAAAATAATGAACTTTCCACGAATATTGGCTAGTTAACTCAAAATATTCTTATAGTGTCTAATCTATCTCAACAAGAGCATATGTTTTAGTATAGTCAATACATGGTTTTTGAGAAAATAAATTTTTACTAATATTTCTTTATGTCTTTCAATGGATCCATTATATTTTAATCTAATTTTTTAAATCCACGTCAACCCAATGATATAATTTTCAAATGGAAGATCAAAAAACTCCCATGTTTCATTTTTCTCAATTGAAGAAATTTCTTGATTCATGGAATTAATCCACACTTTTTTTTGGTTTCATCCTCAAATTGCCTTGGTTCAACTTGAACATGAGATAGTAAATATAAATTTACATTTGAATCATGAATAGTAGTTCCTTCATAATTTTTCTTAAGACTTTTTACCTTTCTTGGAGGAGGACTCGAGCTTGAGAGACTATATGGGGAAGGTTGTGATCTTGGTGAAGGCAATGCAATAGGAATTATGTTACTAATTAGACCGAGAGAATAAATTGGAACACCTAGTTCCAAATGAATAATTTCTTACTATTCCTTGTTCAAAATTTCATTCCAATGCTTTCAAAAAATATAACATCTCTACTAACAATTAATTTTTCACTTACTATATTAAAGAATGGTAACCCTTTGTCTCCTCACTATATCCAATGAAAATACATTTTTCAGTTTTATCATCATTTTTTTTCCTTTTTTGTTTAGCCATCTGTGCATATGATATAACTCCAAAAACCCTTGATTATACAACACCAAGTTTTCTTCCTCACCGTGCCTCATAAGATGTTATATTTTCACACTTTTGGTTGGACATCTATTTGACAAATATATAGACATAGACATTGCTTCAGCCCAAAAAATATTTGATCGGTCCTTAGGTTTAAGCATGCTTCTCACCATTTCCATTACAACTTGCGATTAATTTTGTTTGTATTCCATAATTTTTTTAAAATGCTTGAAATTCAAACATAATATTTTGAAAGGAAAACATTTTTTTTTTCCATACTCACCCTCAATTGCTTAAATTAACTAAAATAATTTGTTTTTTCTTTAATAAATAGAACCATGTCATACTAAAATCATCTGCAAAGATTAAAAAATATCTATTTTTAATAAGATAATATTTGCACTCGATCATAAATATCAGTAAGTACCAATTCAAGTGGTACCTTTGCCCTCCAAGTTCTTCCCATCGGGAACAAATTAGAATGTTGTTTACCAACACGACAACCCTCACACACCTAATAATAATGAATGTTAAATGGTAATCCTATCATCATATTATTTTGAGAGAGAAATTTCACTCCTCTAAAATTTAAATTCCCATATCTAGTGTTCCATAACCAAGATTGATTTTTGTTATTAGTTTGAAGGAGTTGAGTTTTAGTATATGCATGCCTTTAAGGGAAAATATTATTCTACAACATGAAAACCTTTTCCATTGTTTGATTTTTTTTGTTTTTATCATTCTATACACTTAAAATTGGTCTAGAGATAATTAATTAAATACAAAGTTATTTAATTAATAAGACTTTATTATTCTACTTATAAATAAATCTAATGATTTGTTTATATAGTTAATTGCTTTCATTCCCCCTATCACAACTCATTTCTTCTATTATCCTAATTAAATAAACAAATTCCATTATTTGATTTTATTTAATTATCCTTTTTCATTTAATTTTAATTTTAATTCAAATTATCACATGGCTCCTAATCATTAACCACCTAACCTAATCACTTTATAGCCTAACCCATTCAATCTAACCCTATCCCCTCTAGCTTCCTTATTCTAACCTCCTTTGGAGTGTCCATTCTCTTTTGAGGACACGTGGCATCTTTGCCACATGTCCTTTATCTCCTTGAAACTTTACTTCTTATTGGCATTTGTTGGAGATTCCTTGACACTTGTCACTTTAGGAATGAAAAGTGTCCTATCTCTCAAAATCCTCTCTAACTTCTTCATTTTCAGCCATTGATATCTCCAAGATAAATCTCCACCATTGAATCCTGCCACCTCAGCCATTGCATTGAAAAATCTATAAATGCATCTCATTTTCATTCAATCAACCCCTTTAGTTTAGCTTTTAATCTTGCAATCATAACATTTACATTTGAAATTTAGCACTAATATGCTAGCATAGGATTTCCATTTTAGAATAATCATAGCATAGATTTTACATCAAGGAAATGATGCATTTCATTTAAATCATATAGCTACTCATTTTTCAAGTAATCATTTTGTTGATCATATTGTTTGTTGAGAGCCAAATCCATAGATCTACAAGATCCTTGAAAATAGAGGACAGTATGACACTACTAAGAGAATTTTCTCTCTATTAATTTGTCTCATTGATGTGTTTTAAGGATGTTTTAATGATTGACACATAAATTCCACACACAATCATAAATGACGAATTCTCTATTTTCAAATATTGTAGAATATCTGTTTTCAACCAATTATCTTATACTCAAAAAACTAGTTGGTAATCCAAGTACATACAAAACATCATGGACATAGTTTTTATGACCTTATTTTGTATTTACAGTGATTGTCCCCTTACATATGACTTCAACTTACTTATTATCACCAAGTTGCACTTGCATTTTAAAAGAATCATCTATATCTATAAAAATATTTTAGTTTTCTATCATGTGGCTACGACAACCACTATCCAAAATCCATATAATATTTTATTCTTCCATTGAAGAATTGCAAGCAAGAAATAGGTTATTATATAATTTTTATTTATTTTTCTTTAGAAAAGCATGCATGTTGCTTATTCTTTTCCCAGTGATCTAAATTATAATGCCCATTTTTTTTGTAGTAGTGGCATTATACATGTGATTTATCATAGTTTTGATCACTCTTATGAATATGACCAAATTTTCTTCATCCAAAATAATTTTTACTTTGGCCACTATTAGATTCTTTATTGAATTTTTTATTTTTATTTTTAAGAAAAGAGGAAAGCCATATATATATAATATAAGTATAATAACAAATTACACAAGGTAGTTGCCCCTCCCCCATCTCAAGGTATAATTGGGGATGTGACCAACTTTACAGAATCGCTACTAAACAATGAATGGACTTAGCATATTTTGTCCCAGTACAAGTATCTCATGGAGCCACACATAGGACTACAAATGTCCCATTGTAGAATGAGACAAAGAGGGAGAACATGATACAAAAATGACTGAGACTACGCAAAAAGAAGAAATGTAGAAGACAAAACACCACTGCCTGAAAAATTCCTCTATTATTCCTTAGCTCACAAAAAACTAGAAAGACTATAGATCCACAACATCTACAATAGGGGAATTCTCCATGAATGTGCCACATATATCAATGTGTTATTTGATGGGTAAGACTTAAAGTATTGACACCCCAACCCAAACATTGCACACATCTCAAGTGACAACAACTCCAAAATTCAATTTGAGAAGAAGCCCATCTTTTCCCAACTTTAACTTACCATCTTTGAATGTTCTTTCTTATTTGGTGTCTTCCACAAGGTTGATCTAGTCATAAATAATGAGGTGAAACTTGAAGGTAGAAATCATGTTTAGTTGTTTGTCTATGACAAATAGATACCACTTGGCAAGCAACATAGAAGAAAGAACCATGGGATTTAGCCTCAAGAACTCATCCTTCTGAGGAGAAGGTAACATGATTCTTCTAAGGAAAGTGCCTTCACTTCTTGCAACTTGGTCAAAGGGTCGATGTATTTTCCATCTGGTGATCTAAAACAACAATCCATTGAATAATATGATAATCCATCTAAATTTAATCCCATGTTTAACAAAGTATAATGTTGGTGCAATGTTCTCCTTAACTTCAAATACACTAGTCCAAGAAATCCTAGCAATTTGGCCCTACAAACATCATATGTGTTGCAACAAGCCCAGAACTAAAGGATCTCAAACCATAAGTGAACAAAAAGTAGCAAGGAATCAACATTTCAAAATAAAGTCACCAGCCCAAATTCCTACCAAGGACTCAATTGATGAAAGAATGTGGCATATTACAAAAGCACACAACATGTCAAAAATATTGAATATTACATGTCTTTGCATAGGATTTGGAAAGGATAGGATGTGACTTAGATGAATTATAAGTGAAGAAAAGTTCTCCATTAATAGTCCAACAACCTTTGTTATCTGTGGCATCAGCTAACAAATTTGCCTCTCTAAAGCAGTGAAAAATAATGTATTTGTCAAATTTTTCCAACAGAGACCAAGCCTCATAGAGATCATACTTTATTATCTAGTTAGAAGCATCAAATTTATTGAGGGCAGACACAATATCCAATGAGAACCTTCTATGACAAGATTCCTCACTTTAAGTTTTCTTGATAATCTTAAACCAAAGACCGAAGCTAAATCCCCTGCTATGTTATTTTAACCATTCGCAATTCTAGCTACTCCTACCTCTACCCCTTCTCCCAAGATCACATTCTCATGATTAATAATACAAATCCAACCCCCGAGACCCCCGGGTTTTGTATTGAATTTTGTACCTCTAAACTTTCTTGTATTCCTACAAGATGTCTCTTTATATCCTTTCCTCCTCCTTTGACATATTTATCATAGTTTGAAAGGCATGGTCAAGAACTTTTTAAGCAAACTATTCATTTTTTGTTCATGGGTTTGAAGAGATCTCATAAGTTCATTTAGAGATAAAAAGACAAGTCTTTTGACTCTTCAATATCTATTACAATAAGATCAAATCTAATAGGGAGACATCTTAATAATTTTTCTATAACTCTTTGATGAATCATGTTTTCCCCATAGTGCCTAATCTAATTGACTCAACTCATCACACTACTAAAGGATTCTCACATTGATTCTGAGTCTTTCATGACCATGTTTGTAAAGTCCCTTATAAGAATCTGACATTTGATTATTTTTACTTTATCTATTCACTAATAAGCATTTTGAAACAAATCCTATTCTCATCTCAATTTTTTTGTTCTAACAATTCTAAGAAAAATATACTCATGTAAAGATTGTTGAATGATAAACAAGACTTTCAAGTCATTTCTTGTAGTTTCTTTCAAATGGTCTCTTTGTGATTGATTCAAGGTTGTAAATTAATAAGCATCTATAGGCTCTTTATATCTTTCTTCTACCAACATGTACAAATCCTAGGATAAAAAATAAAATTTCCATTTTTATACTCCATAAACCATAATTTTCTCCTTAGAATATAGGTATTTAAGGCTAAGTTAAACTTGAATCATTGGCTGCCATGTTTTCTTTTCATAAAAATTAAATGCACAAGTGATCCCCTCTCACAAATTCAATGCAAACTGTACCTTTGTAATTTTAAAACAAAAGATTTACTACACCCAATTTTTGTACAGAGAGCCAACCCACCTTCTAACTAGTTGTAGTTTAGGAAATAAACAATGTTTGTTAAATCCTTTCTAGATGTTTTTATACTACTTCTTGGTTCTTAGGAGTAGAAACAATTTCATTAAATAATGTTTGTGTGTGTGTGTGTGTGTGTACACACACACACACAAACATATATATATAAATATATATATATATATATATATATATATATATATTTCCGACATGTAGTTCATTTAACATAGCAAATTATTTCTACAAAAATAAATAAAATATTTGATTTGTTGAAAAGAATTCAAGTGTTGTTGTTCAAAATAAGATTTGTTTCTTAAAGAGAAACCTATCAATCCAAATAACAATAAATTAGAAAAAAAGACCACTAGACCTATATTACATTAAATAAATGTTTCAGCTCATACAACACATGAGAGCCTAAATTGAACATTGTTATATAAGAAAACAATGCATTGGCAACATCCAAACCATTATAGTATGGTATAGAGTCCACTTAGAGAGCCTCTTCAATAAATACCTACATCCTAGAATAACCTAGCAATGTATAGAACAAAACGACAGAATGCTTTATTTACAAACCATAAATAATGCAAATTTATTGAGCTTGGGATCCCATGGAGGGGGTTTCCTAAAAAAAAGATCTAGAGTTGCTAAGTTTTTTCAGGAATATTTCAAAATTGGGAACCCCATGAATTTTGTATTATAGTTAAGCTTAAAAGTTTAAGCTCCTAAATATAAGGATGTCCATGGTCGCATTAACTTCGTAGTGCATATTAACTTAAGTTTAAGCTCTTAAATTGAAGCAAGCTACTAGTAAATAAATCATTTTCCCTCTAAAATTCAAATAATTGACAAGTGGCATAAAATATTTCTAAGATGGTGGGGAAATTAATAGCCCCACCCCATTTTCACTTTCTTAAATTTGCAACGGATCCTATTTTTTAGGAAAAGATTCCAAATAATCTCATAAAAAAAAATAATTTATGGGACCACCTGTTCCTTAAAAGTAGAAGCTTAAAACCCCATGGGACCCTTGCCTAATGCATTGAGTAAGGATGGATATGTTTGCAACAATTCTTAGCCAAAATTAAACAACTATGATAGAAGGAAAAATTATAATAAAAGTCTTCTAGGAACGAAACATATACAATAATTGGCAACATAAAGCCATGATGATTGAATATCACAATTCAGGATATGTGTCACTAAAGGAGAGGTTGATGTAGATTAAACATTATCATCTTCATAAGACTAGTGATATTAATCATGTAATCCTACGATTATGTATTTTAATTTTAATATATTATTAATAAATTATTATTTTGTGTGATTCCAAGATTTAAGGAAGGAAACATTCAATCACCAAATGAGATGAAAGTTTTTTGGTAATTAAATATTATTTTCTATGTACTTCAATTATTCTTTGCAAGGTTCCATTGAGTGGGAAAGCATAATTTGGCCAATGAGAAACCTTTAGAAACATGTATGAAGTGGAAGAGAATTTCACTAGTTATAGTGTTGTAAGAAGAAAATATGATAGTTTAAAAGGTGTAAGAAAGTATCTTGGACTATGTGTCAAAACGGGGTAGCCTTTTTTTTATCATAATGACTTGTTATTTTGTCTTCAAGTGAACTATTATTTCCTCTAGTTGAATACCCAAGTCCATAGAGAACATTCTGGAGCTTCTAAAAATATGTTAGTAATTTTGGACACTTTTTATGAGGTATCTTTTGCATACAACCCACTTTTCTCATGGTTTTAGTCCATGGTATTGGAAGTCATTCACGTTTCTTGTATTACTTTTGGCTATATATTAGAGAATGGAGTATAATAAAAGTAGATTATTTTACAAGTTGAATAAATCATGTTTGATAAAGAGTACTTGATTTAATGACAAAGTTCATGTTGTAGGCATCTATGTGATGCTGAATTTAAATCTTAAAAAAAATACTTATAATTAAGAGACGGTTTTATTTTTTATCGTGTAGTTATACAAAGAGTTAAATTCTTTATTAGTTTTATTAAGATTTGTGACATGTAACATTTAACAAAACAAAGTACTGCTATAGTAATGAAGAAAATATTTGATTCATTGAAAAGTATTCAATATTCAAAATAATATCTATTTCTTAATGGAGAAACCTATCAGTTTAAATAAAACTCAATCAGGCCTATATTATATTAACAAAATTTTCAAATAAAAAATACATGAGAACCTAATCCCAAATGAACTGAGCACCATACAGACCAAAAAGAGAGTGCAAATAATTAAGAAGCATTAACAATACAAAATTACAACTTTGTGGAGTGAGAATGGATAAGTTTGCAACAATTGTTAGCCCAAAGGAAACTATTATGATAGAAGGAAAAATCATAATCAAAAAGTCTTTTTAGAAGGAAATGCATACAATAGTTGGCAATGCAAAGTGCTAGTGATTGAATAACACAATGGATGATACATGTCTCTAAAGGAGAGGTTGGTATTGATTGAATATTATCATCTTTAGTCTTCCCATTAATGCTTAATGAGCCAACCAAAACTCTCATTTACGGTAATTTTTTAAAACCTTCTTTTGTAACTGTTTTGTAAAATTTTAGTTCAACCCATCTCTAAGTCGATTTTTCACAAAATGATATCAAATATCAATATATTTGGAGATGTCAATTGCTGAATTATTGTTCAATAATTTCTTTTGGATTTGATTGTGTGTGCCAATTTCTATCGTCTTGCTAAATTATTGTCATAGTATGTAACAGTTGGCATATTTGTTTTTGGTATAAATCTACCATAATTTTCCTCAACAATATTGCTTGATAGGAAGTTGATGTTGCATATACTCAGTTTCAGTTGAGGATAAAGATATTGATTATTAGTTTTTTGAGGACCAAAAAATGACACTTGAACTCAAACTAAATTCATACACTAAGTACTTTTTTTGTTCATCTATAGAACCAACCCAATCATTATCTATATACCCAATTAAACCAAAACGATATGTAAGTACATATAAAATGCCAAAATTATTTGTACCCCAAACATACCCTAAAACCATTTTCAATGCACAAAAATTAACATTAAATGGATTTTGCATAAACCTTGAAAGAAAACTAATGGCATACATGATATATCTTGTCTAGTATTTATTAAATACATAAAGTTGCCAACCAAACTAAACTAATGTTGCATGTACATTATTCAGAACCATAATCGTTAATCAAATTTTCAGTCATATTTAAAGGTGTGTTAATGGGTCTAAATTTTTTCACCTTGTACTTAGCAAGTAAATCATTAGCATCTTTACTTTGTAAAAATATTTTTGTTTCCTATCATGTGGTTATTATAAAATCCATATAGTTTTTTATTCTTCCAGTGAAGCACTGCAAGCAAGAAGTAGGCTATTATCTGATTGTTCTTTTTTTCTTTAGAAAAACATGCATGTTGCTTATTCTTTTTCCAGCCAGCGATCCAATTTATAATGCCTAATTTTTTGTAGTAGTGGAATTATACATGTGATTTATCATAGTTTTGATCACTCTTATGAGTATTACTAAATTTTCCCATCCAAAATAATTTTTCCATTGGCCACTATTAGCTTCTTTATCAAATTTTTAATTTTTATCTTAAAGAAAAGAGACAAGCCATATATATATAATATACGTATAATAAGAAATTACATAAGGAAGTTTCCCCTCCTCTATCTTGAGGTACAACTGGAGATTTGACCAACTATATAGAACTTCTACTAATCAATGAATGGACCTAGCATATTTTTCCCTAGTTAAAGTATCTCATGGACCCAAAGCCATACATAGGACTGTAAATGTCCCATTGTAAGCACTGTAGAATGAGATAAAGATGGAAACCATGATACAAAACTGACTAAGACTATGCAAGGAGAGAAGAAATGTAGAAGACAAAAGCCCACTGCTTGAAGAATTCCTCTATTATTTTTATTTTAGCTCAAAAAAAACCAGAAACACTGTAGATCCACATGGGCCAAAATAGGGGAATTGTCCATGAACATGCCACAGATATCAATGAGTTGTTTGATGGATAATGCATGGAGTAGTAACATCCTAGCCCAATAATTGCACACATCTCTAGTGACAGCAACTCCAAAATTCAATTTGAGAAGAAGCCCATCTATTCCCAACTTTAACTTACCATCTTTCAATGTTCTTGCCTATTTGGCATCTTCCACATGATCGATCCAATCATAAATCATAAATCATGAGCTGAAACCAGAAGGTAGCAAGCATGTTCAGTTGTTTATCTATGACAACTAGCTACCACCTTGCAAGCAGCTTAGAAGAAATAACCATGGGATCTAGCCTCAAGAACTCATCCTTCTGAGGAGAAAGTAACGTGATTCCTCCAAGCAAAGTGCCTTCACTTCTTGCAACTTGATCAAAAGGGTCGATGTATTTTCCATGTGCTGATCTAAAAGGATAATCCATTGAGTAATATGATAATCCCTCTGAAGTAAATCCCACATTTAACAAAGTATAACGCTGGTGCAATGTTCCCCTTAACTCAAAATACACTAGTCCAAGAAATACTAGCAATTTGTGCCATAAAAATGCCATATCTGCTACAACTAGCCCAAAACCTAAGGAGCTCAAACCACGAGTGAACAAAATGTAGCAAGGAATCAACAGTTCAAAATAAAGCCACCAACCAAAACATCTACCAAGGAACCAGTTAATGAAAGAATGTGGCAGCCTGCGAAAACACACAAAATGTAAAAAATATTGAATATTATGTCTTTTCTTAGAATCATGGCAAGGATAGGATGTAACTTTGCATAATTATCAGTGAAGAATAATTCTCCATTATCAAGCCAACAAAATTTGTTATCTAGGGCATCCGCTAACAAATTCATCAATCTAAAGCAATGGAAGATAATGTATTTGTCAATTTTTTCCAACAGAGACGAATCCTCATGGAGAATGTACTTGATTTTCTATTTAGAAGCATCAAATTTGTTAAGAGCAGACATAATATTCAATGAGTCACCTTCTATGGCAAGATTCCTCACTTTAAGTTTGATTGCTAATCTTAAACCAAAGACCAAAGCTAAAGCCTCCACTATGTTGTTTGTGTGAGAAAAATAGCAAGTGTAGAAAATTTGCAAAAAAGAACAATAGCACATAACACATGTGTCATAGATTTACATGCAAAAACCTGGTAAAATTATACCAGTAAAAAACCATGGGAAAAATTTGTCTTTAATATTGATTCTCAAGAATTACAAAGTTACAACAATCTCAATACCATTTAGGCCTTATTTACAAAGGAGGAAAAGCTACTCTCTATATATACAAATTTGAGAAACTCAATGCAATAATCAAGTTCTCAAATGTGCCACCTCTAACTTTTCGAATGCAACCACTATAGTCATATTATTGACTAAGCCTATATGTGGCTCTCAATCGTCTACAAGGTTGACACATATAGAGTCCAACTTGATTATCCTATGAATCACTTAATAATTTACTGAGTCAACACAACCGAGTTGCAGAGTCCTAGTTGGAGACAACTTACTAAATATAGTAAGTACGACTCATAGATCTACATGTATGACACATGCAGGAACAAAGTACTACTTGAAGACAACTTGTATGACACATATGGAAGAAAGGTCCTAATTGACTTCACATTCAAACATTCTCCAACTTGAAGTCAAATTTCAAACTCTAAATAATTCCTCTACTGAAAGACCATTTCCAATGCTGCCTATCATCACATAATCTACAAAACAAGAGAAGTTCTGCACCAAATGAACTTCTCTCTACTAATAGGTTTCGTCATAATATCTGCAAGGTTTACATCAATTGAATCTTGGCTAAAGAGATTTGTCATCCTTCCACCACTTCACAAACAAAGTGATATTGAATATCAATATGCTTTGTTCTAGAATGGTAAGGTGAGTTTCATGCTAAGTGTAAAGTAATTTGATTGTCACAATGTAGTACCATGTTATCTTGCTTCACTTGGGATTCACCCAAAAGTTTATGAAGCCAAATTGCCTCCTTGCCAGCCTGTGTTCCTGCCATATATTATGCCTCAGTAGTAGACAATGCCACCACTGCCTGCAACTTTGACACCCAACTAACAACACCTCTAGCTAAAGAGAAAACATAACCTGTTGTAGACTTTTTCTTATCTCTATCTCGACCAAAATATGCATCCACATATCCATTAACTTAAAGAATACTCCAACTGTAACAGATAGCAGCATTTGAAGTGTCTCTCAAATATTTGAGAATCCAATTCACAGTTGTCCAATGATCAATACTAAGATCCCCCCTGTACCTACTGACAACTCCCACTGCTTGTGCAATGTCTAGTCTGGTGCACACCATGGCGAACATTAGACTTCCTATTGCTGATGAGTATGGTACATGAAACATCTGTGTCTTCTCTGATTCTAAGATAGGGCAATATTCAAAAGACAATTTAATATGAACAGGAAATGGAGTACTAACTGGTTGTTCTTTCTGCATATTGAAGCATTGCAGATCATTCTCCACATAGGTTTTCCATGAAAACCATAATTTCCTATTTTTTTTGTCTCTATGTATCCTCATTTCAAGAATTTGATATGCATTGCCTAATTCCTTCATCTCAAACTCCCTAGCAAGCTGAGTTTTCAAGTGGATGATTTTATACATGCTGGGACCTGCTAACAACATATCATCAACATACTGTAGTAGATTAATTAAACTACCATCATTGTACCTTAGAAAATAGGCATAATGATCATCCTCACATCTACTTAAACCCAAACTCAACATGAAGGAATCAAACTGCTTGTACCAACACCTTGGCGCCTGTATCAATCCATACAGTGATTTTCTCAGCCTACAAACAAGATTCTCATTTCTTCTTTCCTCAAAACCTTCTGGCTATTGCATATAAATCTCCTCAGAGAGATCACCATGCAGAAAGGTTCTTTTTAGATCTAATTTTTCTAACTCCAAATCAAGACTAGCAACAAGAGCTAAAACAACTCTAACAGTACGTAACTGTACAATAGGTGAAAATTTTTCATCAAAATCAATACCAAATTTCTATGCATACCTCTTGGCCATCAACCAAGATTTATATCTCTTCAATTTATCATTTAAATCTCTCTTAAACTTTAAGATCCACTTGTTCCCAATATCTTTTCTCCCCTTAAGCAATGGCACAAGCTCCCATGTTTTGTTCTTATGCAGAGCTTCCATCTCCTCTTCCATAGCAACTCTACATTTTCTTGCACATTCAGCTTCACAAGACTCTTGATATGAACTAGGTTCACCAACATCAGTAATTGATACATAAGCAGAATTACAAGTAAGAGAATACCTTATAGGTGGTTCGATTACTCTAGTGGATCTTCTTTAAATAGATGATGATTCACCCTATGGCTCAATTGGTTGTTGTTCTTCTGGTTGATCTTCATCTAGTTTCTCTGCATCTGGTTGTTCTTCATCAAGCACATCTAGATTATCATAACATTTTTCAAACTCTACTGAAATAACTTCCATACCTTGCTATTCTTTACCTCTTTGCATTGAATTTTTATTAAAATACACATCTCGACTAATAATAATCTTGTGGGAAGCAGTATCCCACAATCTGTACCCCTTTGTACCTTCTACATAGCCAAGAACAAAACATTTTGTGGACTTCTTGTCTATCTTATTTCTATTCTCTTTGGGAATATGTACATAATCAATGCAACCTAAAATATGGAGGAATGATTAATCAACTAGTTTACCTTTCCATGTTTCTTTTGGAATTCTATTATCAAGAGCAGTAGTGGGAGATCTATTGATCAAGAAACAAGATGTATTTATAGCCTCACCTCAAAATTTCTGCTCCAAACCAGCAATACTCAACATGCATCTAGCTCACTCCATGTTTGTATGGTTCATGCATTCAACAATACCATTTTGTTGTGGTGTCGTAGGAACCGTCAACTGGCTTGCGATTCCATGCTCACTGCAAAATTGATTAAATTCTATTGAACAAAAATCACCTTCATTATTAGTTCTAAAACATTTTATTGTCTTGCGTTTCGGATTCTCTACCAGAGCTCTAAACCTCTTAAAACAAGAAAACACTTTAGATTTCTTCTTGAGAAGATAAATCCACACCTTACAGGAATAATCATCTATAAATGAAACAGAATATGATGAACCTTCAATAGATATTATAGGAGCTTCCTAAGTATCGAAATGAATTATATTTAATACATCTTTGCTTCCAGTAGTACTTCTAGAAAAACTCAGTCTATTCTTTTTTCCAAACAGACAATGTTCACAAAAATTAAATCTTTAGATTTTGCACCTAGGAGAAGATTTTTATCTAGCAATACCTTGAGACCTTGTTCACTCATATGGCCTAGCCATTGATGCTAGGTTGATAATGAGTCCATCTCTACATCAGATATTGTTGGCATTTGCATTAAGATTGCATTAATGAAATTTTATGTTGTCATTGATATCAATTAAATTGCTAATGATATTGTTGTAGTGTTGTTTTGTAACTGGTAGGAAGAGCTAGTGAGAGGAAAATGTAACCGGTAGTTAAGTTTGTGGAGTTAACCGATATTGCTAAGTATTTGAGAGTTGAACCGGTAAACCCTAACAGATTAAGTTTGGTGAATTGGTTATATTGGTTTATGATCTGATGGTGAGCGGTAGTGATTATGACATGTATACATATTGTATGAAGAGAGTTTGAAAGTGTATTTGGCACATTGGGGTGATGATTTTTGTCTTCGGAATGAGCAAGTATACTGCATGTAATGCAAAGTGCATGATGAGTTGCTAAGTTTGATGAAGCGGTGATCAAGGAGCAGTCGAGGCTTTCTAGAATGATGTGTATAGATTGTTATGTAATCCAACGGTCATACTTGAACTGAATTATTTGTAATCTCTATGTGAATTAGGTTTTTGTTGTGTTACTGACCTACTTTATTTGTTTATAAGGTCTATGAGTTGTTTAGTTTCAGAGTTGGAAAAGTTTTAGATGAGTGTGTGGTTGCCGAACTAGATGATGTATCTACAGTTTGAGTTAAGGCAGATAGAAGCATGAAAAGGATCTAAACAAGCAAGTGTAGTGCTATTCAAATAGATCAACAAACTCCTATTGTTTTCTAACAATTACAATAGATTGAAATCCCCTAACCAAGTAAGAGCTAACAAGCTTGGTGCTATTAAAATCCTCTAACAAGGCGATCCATTAGCTTGGATTCTAAATCCTTTACAAAGGTTACTCCTCACAATGTATTGCTTCTAACAAGGCATTATAGTCAATCCCTTAACAAGGTGGTTCCTAACATGATCTGTTATTAATAGGACTTTTTGTAAAAGTTTTAACAGGCTTGGCTCCTAAAAAGACAAACTTTAGAAGAGTTCAGATAGTTATCTTGTGAGTTTCATCGCACTGTGGTTTTTCCCATTTGGGTTTCCACGTCAAAAATATTGTGTCAAGTGGTCAATGTTTTTGTAGTTATGTTTTCTATGGTTGATTATCTTAACTACTTAATCTAGTTTGATATGTCATGATAACTAGAAGCAATATGAAATGAAGTTTTACTTATGTTTGTAAAAGTATTTGGATGTTTGTGAGTTACAAGTTGTTTACTATTAATCTGTTGTAATAGTAAACTAGTTTAGCTTGATAGTTTTATCTTGACAGTGATATTGTATTGATAGTTCTAAGTTTACTTTGAGAGATTGATTTTGAGATTGGTGAATTTTATCAGTTTTTCTATCTACTGATTCACTCCCGCCTCTCAGTAGTTGACCGGATCCTTGTTCTTTCATCATACCATTAGATACCACAGAAACCTCTACAATGTTAGTTTGTCCAACTAACCTATATAGATTGCCAATCTTCTCTCCCTTTAGCACAACCAAAACTCCCTTTGTTACCATGACACAACTATTTTCACCACTAAATCTATAACCTTTTTCATCAAACACTCCAAGTCAAAGTAAATTTATCTTTAAACCAGGTACATGGCTAACATGCTGAATAATTCTAACTACTCCATCAAACATCTTGATTCTTACCTCTTTGTCACCAACAACTTCACATGGATTGTCATTTCCCATGTAGACCATACCACCATCACAAGACCAATAAAAAGTAAACCAGTCTCTATGTGGTGTCATACGAAAGTAAGCACCAGAATCAAGAATCAAAACATGAAGTAAAGAACTTCTCAAATTAGCAGTTAATACCTCTCCATCTTCCAATGGCGTCTGAACATTAGTAGTGTTTGCCTCAGATGAGGGTGTAATAGGATTCTCCTTGGTTTCTTTTGGCAGCCTACAATCCATCTTGACATGTCCATTCTTGCCACAGTTCCAACATTTCACTCTTTTTTGCCCCTTTCATTTGGACCTGGTTTGTCCATGCTCAGTATTTTCTCTTTCCCGAGTTCTTCCTCTTGCAACAAGGGCTTCATTAGAAGAAGATCCTTGAGATGTCTTCTACCTTGAATCTTTAGAGATTAAAGCAGCCACCACATCCTCAAAGACCAGCTTCCCACTTAGTGCAGAATTACTGAGAGCCATAACCAACTGATCCCAACTATCTAGTAAGGAGCAAAGTAATATTGCTGCCTTATCTTCATCATCGATTTTCACACCCACTAAAGCCAATTTGCTTGTCAGTGTGTTGAAATCGTTCAATTTATCTATGATGGATGAATTATTACGCATCCTCAAATTATACAACTGTCTCCTTAGAATAATTTTGTTTGCTAAAAACTTAATCTCATATAGCTTTGCAAGCTTATTCCAAAACTCATGAGCAGATTTCTCCTCTACAACATTGAATAGAACTTAATCTGCTAGAGATAACTATATTGTTGCTCTAGCCATGCTATCAATGGTATTCCAATCTCCTGTGCTCATATTTGCAGGTTTTGATGATACTCCTTTAGGAGCTCTGTTACATCCATCCTTCACCAACAAAGCTTGAATCTTAAGCTTCTATAGAAAAAATTTGAACCATCAAACTTATATACCTCAAATCTGGTAACATTATTTCCAGCCATTGCTCACTTCTAGAAACAAACAACTTCTACACAAATAACTGGCTCTAATACCAATTGTGAGAAAAATAACAAGTGCAGAAAATATGCAAAGAAGAACAATAGCACATAAAACACAAATTTACGTGGAAAAACCAGCTAAAAATATACCAGTAAAAAACCATGACCAAATTTTTTCTTTCGTATTGATTCTTAAGAATTACAGAGTTACAACAATCTTAAAGCCATTTAGGCCTTATTTATAAAGGAGGAAGAGATACGCTATATATATACAAATTTGAGAAGCTTCATGCAATAATTAGGTTCTCAAATTTGCCACCTCTAACTCTTCGAATGCCACCATTGTAGTCATATTATTGACTAAGCCTATATGTAGCTCTCAATTGTCTACAAGGTTCACACATATAGATTCCAATTTGAGTCTCCTCTGAATCACTTAATAATTTACTGAGTCAACACAATTGAGTTGCAAAGTCCTAGTTGGAGACAACTTACTAATGTATACTAAGTACGACTCACACAACTATATGTATGATGCATACATGAGAAAAGTCCTAATTGAAGACAACTTGTATGACACATATGGAATAAAAGTCCTAACTGACATCACATTCCAATAGTTTGAACCATCCACAATTCTAGCTTCCCCTGCCCCTACACCCATCCCCATGATCACATTCTCATGATTACATAATACAAAGCCAACCCCTAAGACCCTCGGGTTCTCTATTGAATTGTTTTTTCCTTTACCTCCAAAATTTCTTGTATACCTATGAGATGTCTATTGGGATCCTTTCCTTCTTCAATATCTTTATCTTTGTTTGAAAGGCATGGTCAACAATTTTTTAAGCAAATTTATTCATTCTTTTCTCATGGATTTGAAAAGACCTCATAAGTTCATTTAGAGATAAAATTATTTAAGTGTTTTGACTCTTCAATAAGTACTACAATAAGATCAAAGATAAGAAGGATATATCTTAAGAATTTTCTATATCTCTTTGATGAATCACATTTTCCCCATAGTACCTAATTTGATTGACCGAACTCATCACACTACTAAAGGGTTCTCGCATTTATTTTGAGTCTTTTGTGACCATTTTTTTAAAGTCCCTTATAAGAATCTAAATTTAATTATTTTTACTTTATGTATTCGCTAATAAGCATTTTGAAACAAATCCTATTCTCATTTGGATTTTTTAGTTGTAACAATTCTATGAAAAATATAGTCCTATAAAGCTTGTTGAATGATAAACAAGACTTTTGAGTCCTTTCTTATAGTTTCTTTCAAATGGTCTCTTTGTGGTTGATTCAAGGTTGCAAGGAACTGAGCATCTACAGGCTCTTTATATCTTTCTTCTACCAACGCATATAAAAAATAAATTTTCTATTTTTCTACTCCATAAACCATAGTTTTCTCCTTTGAATATAGGTATTTGAGGCTATGTAAACTTGAATCATTGTCTGACATGGTTTGTTTTCATAGAAAAATAATTCACTTGAGTGATCTCCTCTCACAAATTTTATACAAATTATACCTTTGTAATTCTAAAACTAAATCTACTACACCCAATTTCTTTATAGAGAGCGAACCCACTTTCTAACCAATTGTGATTTAGGGAATTAAAAATGTTTCTTAAAAATTTGGATGATTTTATACTACTTCTTGGTTCTTAGTAGTACAAACAATTTCATAACATTCAACATAACAAATTTTTTCTACAGAAATAAATAAGATATTTGATTTGTTGAAAGGAATTGAAGTGTTATAGTGTTTTTGACGTTACATAAATGTTGTTCAAAATAAGATTTGTTTCTTAAAGAGAAACCTATCAATTCAAATAAAAATAAATTAATAAAAGAGATCATTGGACCTATATTATATTAAAGAAATGTTTCAGCTCATACAACACATGAGAACCTAAACTAAACACTGTTATAGAAGAAAACAATGCATTGACAACATCCAAACCATAATAGTGCGAAACAAAGTCCACTTACAGAGCCTCTTCAATAAATGCCTACATCCTAAAATAGCCCAGCAACGTATGGACCAAAAAGAGAGAATGCTTTATTTACAAAGTATAAATAGAGCGAAAGAAGTTGAGATTTTTCAGGAATATTTAAATTTGGTGGTCCCATGAATTTTGTATTACAATTTACCTAAAAATTTTAATCTCCTAAGTATAAGGATGCACATGGTCCCATTAACTTTGTAGTGCAAATTAGCTTAAGTTTAAGCGCTTAAACTTAAGCAAGCTATTGCTAAATAAATCTAGTTTTCCCTCTAAAATTTAGATAATTTACAAGTGACATAAAATACTCCTAAGCTGGTGGGGTAACTTCTAGCCCTGCCCCATTTTCACCTACTTAAATTTGCAACGAATCCTATTTTTTAGGAAAAGATTCAAAAAAATCCCATGGCAAAAAAATAATTTATTCATGGGGCCACCTCTTCCTTAAAATAGAAGCTTAAGCCCCCGTGGGACTCTTTCCTAATGCATGGAGAAAGAATGAATAAGTTGTCAACAATTCTTAGCCAAAATGAAACAACTATGGGGTAATTGCACAAAGATGTTGGTCAAAAAGGGGGGTATAAGTGGACACTTTTTTTTTTTCTAAAATCAGGTGAACCTAAACATGGAGGCAAAATTTGAAAGTCATCTACTCAAGATATGAAGATAATCAAAGAACAAATATATTGGCACTCTGAATCTAGTTTCCAAAATACTAAACATTTTCAAAATTGGATAAGATTAAGAGGGTCAAATACTTCGCGCACGAAAAATAGACCTTGATTTTTTTTGAAAAACATAACATAGTGTCTGACGTGTGCATCCAAAAATTCATAGTTAGTTTTAGTATTTTGACAAATCCTTTGGAAGAAAGATAGTTAAGAGTGAGCACTACAAGATGTGGTTTTTTTTGTAATTTTTTGTTGCGTATTATTTTTTTATGATTTTTCCAATCGAGCACATCCTAAAAAATAGGTACCTATCCATGCGTGAAGGATAAGTTGCACTAAACAAATGGAAAATACAATTTTGTTTTTTTAAATTGTAAAGAATCAAGTGCACTACAATAATATATAAAGTGTTTTAAATTTAGATAAGTATATCAAAAGTTATTAAAAAATGGTGCACCTATCTCTGTGAGAACTATGGAGACACTCGTAAAAGAAATTCAATAATAACATGTTATTGTTGTTTAAATTTAAAAAAAATTATATGGTTAGAAAGCTCAGAAGATGGGTGAAAATATGGTGGCAATTATAGAAATAATCACTTGATGAAGTGTAAACCTGATGATGACAAAGTCAATAAACCAAGTTGATAAAATTAAACACATAAAAAATGAGAGAAATGGAGGGAAATCAAACTTATGATCATTAGGGCTATTTCCAAGCCTAAACAGTCAAAAGCGCGTATGGGGTACTTATGGTGTAAGAAGCACGCATGCACTCTTTTTACTATAAACAATGTGTATGTGCTATTGTTTAAATTTTGGGTGTGTGTATAATATGATATTGTATATAATATGTGTATATAAATATAATATATAATATATATATATATATGTATATAATAATATATAATATATTAAGTATATATATACACAAATAAGTGTATTGTCTCCCCCTCTCAAATGCATACAAGTTGCCTCTCTCTCTCTCTCTCTCTCTCTCTCTCTCTCTCTCTCTCTCTCTCTCTCTCTCTCCCCCCTTCTCCCTTCCTCCATAACCCATCCCTCTCTCTCTCCCTCCCTCTCTCCCCTTCTCCCTTCCTCCATACCCCATTGTTGGCATTACAATAAGTTTGTTGGTATGATGATATTGAGAAGGTTGTTGGAGATTGATGATATAAATGATAAAGGATAATTACTGTCTTAATAATATTATTTTGTCATTGATGTCAAACAATTGATTTTCTGATTCAGTATGATGTTGCCATATCTTAAAGAGTATGTTTGGATGAGTATAAAGATGTCAGTAAGTGACACAGAAAGAATGTGAAAATGAAGGGGAGTAATAAGTTATTCAATGGGCAACTATTACTGAGTTAGATAGTGATGATATTATATTATTTTGATTGTTTTGATATCCTATATATGTGTATTCGAAGATTGAATAAGAAGGAGAAAAAATTTCATGCAATAGAATGAGTAAATGTTAGCATTTGGCATTATAATAGACAATAAGAGATTGTTGGCCTTTCAATAAGGATATTGAGAAGGTTGTTGATGATTATGGATATAACTGATCAAGGATGTTTACTATCTTAATATTATTATTTTTTCATTGATGTCAAGAAATTGATTTTCTAATTCAGTATGATGTTGCCATATCTTAAGAAGTATGATTTGATGAGTATAAAGATGTCGGTAAAAGACAAAGAAAGAATATGATGAATAAGGGGAGGAATAAGATATTTAATGGGCAACTATTACCAAGCTAGACAATGATGAGACCATAATGTTTAGATTGTTTTGATATCATACATATGTTATTGATTGAAAGGTTAATACTATACTATGTTATCGAGCAAAGAACCTAGTCAGTAAACCCGAAAGAACCTAGTCGGTAAACCCTAAGGTTATCGCTATCGATTAATGAAGGCAAAATGTCTACCGAGTGAAGTTTAGTATTTACCAAGTTGCAACTGAGTAATAACAAAATGCATTAAATGATTAGATGCATTATTTAATGAAGGAAGTTAATGAGCTGGCTATGATTCAATGATTGGTATGTTGTAAATGAAGTTTGTTAAAGAATCTATGGCAAAGGAAAATCGGTAGGAAGATCTACAGCTTAGATTGAACCGCAATACCCTAGCACAAGTTCTAAGGTAGGGTAAAACATTTTCAGATTGAAGGATACATTGAACCTGGTCTAAGTTTGAAGATCTAATGGCTATGATTGATCATGGGAAATGTGATCAAGGAGATTAAGTGGTTGGCGAATTGTTTATAAATAGGGAGCTATTGATAAAAAATGTATGCGAGCAAGTGTATGCACATGGATGCTACATAGTGATTACCGAGCACAGAATCTTGAAGACCTGTTTTGAATAACAGAGTATAGAGCCCAGCAAATGCAAAAGATTAGTTCTATGTCTATATTGTATTGAGCAAATAAGAATCTTCTTTAGCATTTTAGATGTGAAGTTGCAGATAGATTTTTATTACTGTTATTTTGGTGAAGTGATAGAAAATCTCTTAACTGAGTGGACTTAAAAGTCTTATTTGTAAAACCCTCTAGCAAGGTGACATTCTGATTGAGTGTTTAAAATCCTTTAACAAGGTCACTTCTAACAAGGTGAAGATCTTAACAGATCTGAGGGAAATCCCCTAACTGGGTCACATCTAGCAATGTGTTTGTAATCTTTAATAGGATTTTCTTTTAACCGAGCATACTCTAGAAGAGTATATTTCTTAGTGGGTTTGAAATCCCACAGTGGTTTTTTCCTATTTGGGTTTCCATGTTAAATCTGGTGTTATGAGTGTTATGATGTTTATATGCTTTTGAGTTTGCATGTTTAGTAGTTTTGGTTATAGTAATGAAATATATGTTACTGAGGTTGAATCTGATGTTTTTAATGGAAGATTAAGTTTTTATGATTCACCCCCCCCTCTCATCTTGTTGGCTATTGGATATGTACTTACATTAAGTATCAGAACTATCAATTGGTATCAGAGCTTTGGACTCCAGAAGAAAAGTTTAAAGGTACTTGAGGCAAAGATCCAAAGATGTATAAGAGGGATGCACCAAAGATGAACAAGTCAAGTTTCTCTACATGGTAGAAAAGGATGAAACTGCACCTATCAGGAGTTGGAGAATATGTTGTATATTATCTAGAGAATGATTTCATCACACCAAGCACCTATCCATTGAGAATGGAAGAAATAAAGGCAAAGTAAGAACATATCCAAGCAATGATTGAAATAACATCTGCATTGACCGATTCAAAGTTTAATGATCTAGAAGGCTGCAATGATGCAAAGGCAATGTGGGACAAGCTCATATCTGTGTATGGAGGAGATGAACATGTTCAAAGAGCAAAAGTGGATAGTCTAAGAGGATAACTTGAATCTATGAGGATGAATGAAGGTGAAAACATAACCCAGTACAGTACAAGACTAAAGGAGATTGTCAATCAAATCAAAGGAGCAGGTGGAACTATTGAAGAATAGGATAAAACAAGTAAGTTGTTAAGAACCCTTCTATCGGCTTATGCAATCCGAGTCTCTACAATCAATGAATTGAAGTCTGTACCTAATATGCCAGTTTCTTTAGATGCTACTATTGGTAAGCTACATGCATTTGA